>NW_027254611.1:17500-249548 GCF_044704955.1 Pristiophorus japonicus
TGCAGGGGCAGAGCGGGCCAGTAATTGACATCTTCACCATCCCAGGGATTCTGGAGAGCAGTGTCTGTCCCAGGATGGAGACATGAGCCCCCCACCGTGGGGGGGGTTAATGATCGAGGCTTTTACAGCTGACCCCCTCCCCCTCCCTCATCCCCTCTCCCTCCCTCATTCCCTCCCCCCCATCTCCCACTCCCTCCCTCAACCTCCCCTCTCCCTCCCTCACCCCCTCTCCCTCCCCTCCCAACCCCCTCTCCCTCCCTCATTCCCTCTCCCGCCCTCATCCCCTCCCCCTCCCTCCCCATCTCCCACTCACTCCCCACTTCCCCATTCCCTCTCCCTCTCCCCCCTCCTCTTCCTCTCCCCCCTCCTCTCCCTCTCCCCTCTCCCCTCCCACTCCCCTCTCCCCCCTCCTCTCCCCTTCTCCCCTCTACCCTCTCCCCTCTCCCTCCCTCATCCCCTCCCTCATCCCTTCCCTCACTCCCTCCCCTCACTCCCTCCCCCCCTCCCCCTCTGCCCTCCCCTCCCCCACTTCTGCCCTTTGCCCTTTGCACTCGCGTGCTGCGCTCGGCCACCATTGAGGGTGGGTATATTGGTGGAACGCCCTCCTCCCGTTAGTTGTTGAATGGTCCCCACGGTTCGCGGCTGGATGGATGAAGTGTGTACTGGGGAGCTGCCTGGTGACTGTCGCGGCCCTTTATTCCCACAGATGATTTCACCACCATCACTGGTTCAGTGACCCGGATTGCTGCCAGTTTCGGGAATTCCTGGCGAGTCTCTCAGCCCGAGCCCGAGGTAAACCCATCGTCCAATCAGGGAAGCTGCCTCTCTCGATACCGTAACCCGCGTGTAATTCCCCCGATCGGGGAACTGGGCGGTCCGGGGTCCGGGGGTGGGGTGCTGGGATCAGGTCAGGGTTCAGAGGTCGGGGTTTTGGGGATTGGGGTCAGGTGTCCCATGTCTGGGAATCAGGGGTCCTTTCTCTGGGGGTCAGGGGTCGGTTCTGCGGAAGTCAGGTGTCTGGGGATCGTGTCTGGGGGTCAGGTGTCATGTGTAATGGGGGTCGTGGGTCTTGGGGGTCAGGGGTTGGGTGTACCACGGTTATGTGTCTGGGGGTCGGCGGGGTCGGGGCTTGTGTGATGGGTCTGGGAGTCGGGTGTACGGGGGTCAGGGGTCTGGGAGTCGGGGGTTAGGGGTTGGGGGGTCATGGGTCTGGGAGTCGGGTATACAGGGGTTGGTGGGTCATGGGTCTGGGAGTCGGGTATACAGGGGTCGGGGGGTCAGGGGTCGTGTGTGATGGGTCTGGGAGTCGGGTGGACAGGGATCGGGGCTTGTGTCATGGGTCTGGGAGTCGGGTGTACAGGGGTCGGGGGGTCAGGGGCCGTGTGTGATGGGTCTGGGAGTCGGGTGTACAGGGGTCGGGGGGTCAGGAGTCGTGTGTACAGGGGTCGGGGGGTCAGGGGCCGTGTGTGATGGGTCTGGGAGTCGGGTGTACAGGGGTCGGGGGGTCAGGGGTCATGTGTGATGCGTCTGGGAGTCGGGTGTACAGGGGCCGTGTGTGATGGGTCTGGGAGTCGGGTGGACAGGGGTCGGGGGGTCAGGGGCCGTGTGTGATGGGTCTGGGAGTCAGGTGTACAGGGGTCAGGGGCCGTGTGTGATGGGTCAGGAGTCGGGTGTACAGGGCTCGGGGCTCGGGGGGTCTGGGTCTGACTGGTGCTGTGTTGTGTTTCAGACCTGTGAGGAAGGCGTGGAGTTGAGGTCTGGCTGCGATGCTCAGGATGCCGCAATTCGCCAATCTGCGAAGTCACTGTGTGACCATCTGCTCTCCTCACCATTCCACCAGTGCCACACCCAGGTAACCCCCCCGGTAATAAACCCCCCCCCGGTAATAAACCCCCCCCCCCCGGTAATAAACCCCCCCCCCGGTAATAAACCCCCCCCCCCGGGTAATAAACCCCCCCCCGGTAATAAACCCCCCCCCCCGGGTAATAAACCCCCCCCCGGTAATAAACCCCCCCCGGGTAATAAACCCCCCCCCCGGGTAATAAACCCCCCCCCCGGGTAATAAACCCCCCCCGGGTAATAAACCCCCCCCGGTAATAAACCCCCCCCCGGGTAATAAACCCCCCCCGGTAATAAACCCCCCCCCCGGGTAATAAACCCCCCCCGGTAATAAACCCCCCCCGGTAATAAACCCCCCCCCGGGTAATAAACCCCCCCCCGGTAATAAACCCCCCCCCCGGGTAATAAACCCCCCCCGGTAATAAACCCCCCCCCGGGTAATAAACCCCCCCCCCCCGGTAATAAACCCCCCCCCGGTAATAAACCCCCCCCCGGTAATAACCCCCCCCCCCGGTAATAAACCCCCCCCCGGGTAATAAACCCCCCCCCCGGGTAATAAACCCCCCCCCCGGGTAATAAACCCCCCCCCGGGTAATAAACCCCCCCCCCGGTAATAACCCCCCCCCCCGGTAATAACCCCCCCCCCCGGTAATAAACCCCCCCCGGGTAATAAACCCCCCCCCGGGTAATAAACCCCCCCCCCCGAGTAATAAACCCTCCCCCGGGTAATAAACCCCCCCCCCCGGGTAATAAACCCACCCCCCCGGGTAATAAACCCCCCCCGGGTAATAAACCACCCCGGGTAATAAACCCCCCCCGGGTAATAAACCACCCCGGGTAATAAACCCCCCCCCCGGGTAATAAACCCACCCCCCCCCGGGTAATAAACCCACCCCCCCCCGGGTAATAAACCCACCCCCCCCGGGTAATAAACCCACCCCCCCGGTAATAAAAACCCCCCTCCCGGGTAATAAACCCCCCCCCCCCGGGTAATAAACCCACCCGGGTAATAAACCCCACCCCGGTTAAGAACCCCCCCCGGGTAATAAACCCCCCCCCCCCTGGGTAATAAACCCCCCCGGGTAATAAACCCCCCCCCGGGTAATAAACCCCCCCCCCCCGGGTAATAAACCCCCCCCCCCGCCCCCCGGGTAATAAACCCCCCCCCCCCCGGGTAATAAACCCCCCCCCCCCGGGTAATAAACCCCCCCGGGTAATAAACCCCCCCCCGGGTAATAAACCCCCCCCCCCCGGGTAATAAACCCACCCCTCCCCCCGGGTAATAAACCCACCCCCCCCCGGGTAATAAACCCACCACCCCGGGTAATAAAAAAAACCCTCCCGGGTAATAACCCCCCCCCCCCCGGGTAATAAACCCCCCCCTCCCGGTAATAAAAAACCCCCTCCCGGGTAATAAACCCCCCCCCCCGGGAAATAACCCCCACCCCCCCGGGAAATAAACCCCCCCCCCGGTAATAAACCCCTCCCCCCCCCGGGAAATAACCCCCACCCCCCCCCGGGTAATAACCCCCCCCCGGGAAATAACCCCCCCCCGGGTAATAATCCCCCCCGGGTAATAAACCCCCCCCCCCGGGTAATAAACCCCCCCCCCCGGGTAATAAACCCCCCCCCCCGGGTAATAAACCCTCCCCCCCGGGTAATAAACCCCACCCCCCGGGTAATAAACCCACCCCCCCGGGTAATAAACCCCCCCCCCGGGTAATAAACCCCCCCCCCGGGTAATAAACCACCCCGGGTAATAAACACACCCCCCCGGGTAATAAACCACCCCGGGTAATAAACACACCCCCCCGGGTAATAAACCCACCCCCCCGGGTAATAAACCACCCCGGGTAATAAACCCCCCCCCCCGGGTAATAAACCCACCCCCCCCCGGGTAATAAACCCACCCCCCCGGTAATAAAAACCCCTCTCCCGGGTAATAAACCCCCCCCCGGGTAATAAACCCCCCCCCCCCGGGTAATAAACCCCACCCCGGTTAAGAACCCCCCCCCGGGTAATAAACCCCCCCCCTGGGTAATAAACCCCCCCGGGTAATAAACCCCCCCCCGGGTAATATAACCCCCCCCCCGGGTAATAAACCCCCCCCCCCCCGCCCCCCGGGTAATAAACCCCCCCCCCGGGTAATAAACCCACCCCCCCCCCCGGGTAATAAACCCCCTCCCCCCGGGTAATAAACCCCTCCCCCCGGGTAATAAACCCACCCCCCCCCCGGGTAATAAACCCCCTCCCCCCGGGTAATAAACCCCTCCCCCCGGGTAATAAACCCACCCCCCCGGGTAATAAACCCACCCCCCCGGGTAATAAACACCCCCCCCGGGTAATAAACCCACCCCCCCCCCCGGGTAATAAACCCCCTCCCCCCGGGTAATAAACCCCCTCCCCCCGGGTAATAAACCCCTCCCCCCGGGTAATAAACCCACCCCCCCCGGGTAATAAACCCACCCCCCCGGGTAATAAAAAAAACCCTCCCGGGTAATAAACCCCCCCCCCCCGGGTAATAAACCCCCCCCTCCCGGTAATAAAAAACCCCCTCCCGTGTAATAAACCCCACCCCCCCGGGAAATAAACCCCCCCCCCCGGTAATAAACCCCTCCCCCCCCCGGGAAATAAACTCCTCCCCCCCCCGGGAAATAACCCCCACCCCCCCCCCGGGTAATAACCCCCCCCCCCGGGAAATAACCCCCCCCCCCGGGTAATAATCCCCCCCGGGTAATAAACCCCCTCCCCCCGGGTAATAAACCCTCCCCCCGGGTAATAACCCCCCCCCCCCGGGTAATAAACCCCCCCCCGGGTAATAAACCCCCCCCGGGTAATAAACCCCCCCGGGTAATAAACCCCCCCCGGGTAATAAACCCCCCCCCGGGTAATAAACCACCCCGGGTAATAAACCCCCCCGGGTAATAAACCCACCCCCCCGGGTAATAAACCCCCCCCCGGGTAATAAACCACCCCGGGTAATAAACCCCCCCCGGGTAATAAACCCACCCCCCCGGTAATAAAAACCCCTCCCGGGTAATAAACCCCCCCCCCGGGTAATAAACCCCCCCCCGGGTAATAAACCCCCCTCCCCCGGGTAATAAACCCCCCCCCCCCCCGGGTAATAAACCCACCCGGGTAATAACCCCCCCCCCGGGTAATAAACCCCCCCCCCTGGGTAATAAACCCCCCCGGGTAATAAACCCCCCCCCCGGGTAATAAACCCCCCCCCCCGGGTAATAACCCCCCCCCCCCGGGTAATAAAACCCCCCCCCCGCCCCCCGGGTAATAAACCCCCCCCCCCCCCGGGTAATAAACCCCCCCCGGGTAATAAACCCCCCGGGTAATAAGCCCCCCCCCCCCGGGTAATAAGCCCCCCCCCCCCGGGTAATAACCCCCCCCCCCGGGTAATAAACCCACCCCCCCCCCCCGGTAATAAACCCCCTCCCCCCGGGTAATAAACCCCTCCCCCCGGGTAATAAACCCACCCCCCCCCCGGGTAATAAACCCACCCCCCGGGTAATAAAAAAAACCCTCCCGGGTAATAAACCCCCCCCCCCGGGTAATAAACCCCCCCTCCCGGTAATAAAAAACCCCCTCCCGGGTAATAAACCCCCCCCCCCGGGAAATAACCCCCACCCCCCCGGGAAATAAACCCCCCCCCCCCGGTAATAAACCCCTCCCCCCCCGGGAAATAACCCCCACCCCCCCCCGGGTAATAACCCCCCCCCCGGGAAATAAACCCCCCCCCCGGGTAATAATCCCCCCCGGGTAATAAACCCCCCCCCCCCCGGGTAATAAACCCCCCCCTCCCGGTAATAAAAAACCCCCTCCCGGGTAATAAACCCCCCCCCCCGGGAAATAACCCCCACCCCCCCGGGTAATAAACCCCCCCGCCCCGGGAAATAACCCCCCTCCCCCCGGTAATAAACCCCTCCCCCCCCGGGAAATAACCCCCACCCCCCCCCGGATAATAACCCCCCCCCGGGAAATAACCCCCCCCCCCGGGTAATAATCCCCCCCGGGTAATAAACCCCCCCCCCCGGGTAATAAACCCCCCCCTCCCGGTAATAAAAAACCCCCTCCCGGGTAATAAACCCCCCCCCCCCCCCGGGAAATAACCCCCACCCCCCCCGGGTAATAAACCCCCCCGCCCCGGGAAATAACCCCCACCCCCCCGGGTAATAAACCCCTCCCCCCCCGGTAATAAACCCCTCCCCCCCGGGAAATAACCCCCACCCCCCCCGGGTAATAACCCCCCCCCCCCGGGAAATAACCCCCCCCCCCCGGGTAATAATCCCCCCCGGGTAATAAACCCCTCCCCTCCCCCACTCCCTCCCCCCGCCTGGGTTAACCCCCCGCAGGTAATAACCACCCCGCCGGTATTAAACCTGCCCGGGTAATAAACCCCCCCCATCAGCGTAATAACCCCCCCCCCCGCTCAGGTAATAAACCGCTCCCCCCCTCCCCCTCCCCCCTCTCCCCCTCTCCCCCCCACCCCCTGCTCTGGGCCAGCAATGAGCCACAGAAACTGATTCAGGAAGCTCCTTGGCTCTGCTTTGCTGGAGGGAATGAGCAAGGCACACGGGGGATGGGGAGAGTGGGGGGGTGAAAGGGGAGAGAGAGAGAGAGAGAGAGGGAGGGAGTGAGAGAGGGAGCCAGATGGTGAGAGTGAGAGATAACATAAGAACATAAGAAATAGGAGCAGGAGTCGGCCATTTGGCCCCTCGAGCCTGCTCCGCCATTTAATACGATCCTGGCTGATCCGATCATGGACTCAGCTCCACTTCCCCGCCCGCTCCCCATAACCCTTCACTCCCTTATCGCTCAAAAATCTGTCTATCTCCACCTTAAATACATTCAATGTCCCAGCCTCCACAGCTCTCTGGGGCAGAGAATTCCACAGATTTACAACCCTCAGAGAGAAGAAATTCCTCCTCATCTCAGTTTTAAATGGGCGGCCCATTATTCTGAGACTATGTTCCCTAGTTTTAGTTTCCCCTATGAGTGGAAATATCCTCTCTGCATCCACCTTGTTGAGCCCCCTCATTATCTTATATGTTTCGTTAAGATAGAAACATAGAAACATAGAAAATAGGTGCAGGAGCAGGCCATTCGGCCCTTCGAGCCTGCACCGCCATTCAATGAGTTCATGGCTGAACATTCAACTTCAGTACCCCATTCCTGCTTTCTCACCATACCCCTTGATCCCCCGAGTAGTAAGGACTTCATCTAACTCCTTTTTGAATATATTTAGTGAATTGGCCTCAACAAATTTCTGTGGTAGAGAATTCCACAGGTTCACCACTCTCTGGGTGAAGAAGTTTCTCCTCATCTCGGTCCTAAATGGCTTCCCCCTTATCCTCAGACTGTGACCCCTGGTTCTGGACTTCCCCAACATTGGGAACATTCTTCCTGCATCTAACCTGTCTAACCCCTTCAGAATTTTAAACGTTTCTATGAGGTCCCCTCTCATTCTTCTGAACTCCAGTGAATACAAGCCCAGTTGATCCAGTCTTTCTTGATAGGTCAGTCCCGCCATCCCGGGAATCAGTCTGGTGAACCTTCGCTGCACTCCCTCAATAGCAAGAATGTCCTTCATCAGGTTAGGAGACCAAAACTGTACACAATACTCCAGGTGTGGCCTCACCAAGGCCCTGTACAATTGTAGCAACACCTCCCTGCCCCTGTACTCAAATCCCCTCGCTATGAAGGCCAACATGCCATTTGCTTTCTTAACCGCCTGCTGTACCTGCATGCCAACCTTCAATGACTGATGTACCATGACACCCAGGTCTCGTTGCACCTCCCCTTTTCCTAATCTGTCACCATTCAGATAATAGTCTGTCTCTCTGTTTTTACCACCAAAGTGGATAACCTCACATTTATCCACATTATACTTCATCTGCCATGCATTTGCCCACTCACCTAAACTATCCAAGTCACTCTGCAGCCTCATAGCATCCTCCTCGCAGCTCACACTGCCACCCAACTTAGTGTCATCCGCAAATTTGGAGATACTACATTTAATCCCCTCGTCTAAATCATTAATGTACAGTGTAAACAGCTGGGGCCCCAGCACAGAACCTTGCGGTACCCTACTAGCCACTGCCTGCCATTCTGAAAAGTACCCATTTACTCCTACTCTTTGCTTCTTGTCTGACAACCAGTTCTCAATCCATGTCAGCACACTACCCCCAATCCCATGTGCTTTAACTTTGCACATTAATCTCTTGTGTGGGACCTTGTCGAAAGCCTTCTGAAAGTCCAAATATACCACATCAACTGGTTCTCCCTTGTCCACTCTACTGGAAACATCCTCAAAAAATTCCAGAAGATTTGTCAAGCATGATTTCCCTTTCACAAATCCATGCTGACTTGGACCTATCATGTCACCTCTTTCCAAATGCGCTGCTATGACATCCTTAATAATTGATTCCATCATTTTACCCACTACTGAGGTCAGGCTGACCGGTCTATAATTCCCTGTTTTCTCTCTCCCTCCTTTTTTAAAAAGTGGGGTTACATTGGCTACCCTCCACTCCATAGGAACTGATCACCTCTCATTCTTCTGAACTCCAATGTGTATAGGCCCAACCTCCTTAACCTATCTTCATAAGTCAACCTCCTTATCTCCGGAATCAACCGAGTGAACCTTCTCTGAACAGCCTCCAATACAAGTATATCCTTCCTTAAATACGGAGACCAAAACTGCACGCAGTACTCCAGGTGTGGCCTCACCAATACCCTGTACAGTTGTAACAGGATTTCTCTGCTTTTATACTCTATCCCCCCGGCAATAAAGGCCAACATTCCATTGGCCTTCCTGATCACTTGCTGTACCTGCATACTAACTTTTTGTGTTTCATGCACAAGAACCCCAGGTCCCTCTGTACTGCAGCATTTTGCAATTTTTCTCCATTTAAATTATAATTTGCGATTCTATTATTTCTGCCCAAGTGGATAACCTCACACTTTCCCACATTATAATCCATCTGACAAATTTTTGCCCACTCACTGACCTGTCTATATCCCTTTGCAGATTTTTTGTGTCCTCCTCACAACTTGCTTTGCCACCGATCTTTGTATCATCAGCAAACTTGGCCACATTACACTCGGTCCCTACATCATAGTCATTAATAGAGTGTAAATAGTTGAGGACCCAGCACCGATCCCCGTCCAATCCCGGAGTCACTCCCCGTCCAATCCCGGAGTCACTCCCCGTCCAATCCCGGAGTCACTCTCTGTCCAATCCCGGAGTCACTCCCCGTCCAATCCCGGAGTCACTCCCCGTCCAATCCCGGAGTCACTCCCCGTCCAATCCCGGAGTCACTCCCTGTCCAATCCCAGAGTCACTCCTGGTCTAAGTCAGCTCTCACTCTCCTTTCTCTAGGTGCACCCTGACAGATACTTGGAAAGCTGCTTATTCTCATTCTGTGCTCAGTCTGGGAGTGAGGAGGAGAGAGTCCGTGCGGCTTGTCAAACCTTCGCCAGTTACTCCCGACAATGTGGGCAGCAGCACGTCTTCTTGGAATGGCGGAGTCGGGAGTTCTGTGGTAAGGGATGTTTCACACTTACCAAACCTGCTGAGAACTGAGCGGATTGATACGCCTACCCACGTAATTGATTGGAGCATTCCCGTGTGTGGGCACAGGGCGTGTGTAAACATGTGTGGGCAGGGGGTGTGTGTAAACATGTGTGGGCACAGGGCGTGTGTAAACATGTGTGGGCAGGGGGTGTGTGTAAACATGTGTGGGCGTGGGGCGTGTGTAAATGTGTGTGGGCAGGAGGCGTGTGTAAACGTGTGTGGGCAGGGGGCGTTTGTGGGACCGTGAGTACGGGAGTGTGTGGGCAGGGGGCGTGTGTGGGACCGTGAGTACGGGAGTGTGTGGGCACGGGACGTGTGTGGGACTGTGAGTACGGGAGTGTGTGGGCACGGCACGTGTGTGGGACCGTGAGTACGGGAGTGTGTGGGCACGGGACGTGTGTGGGACCGTGAGTACGGGAGTGTGTGGGCACGGGACGTGTGGGAACCGGAGTACGGGAGTGTGTGGGCACGGGACGTGTGTGGGACTGTGAGTACGGGAGTGTGTGGGCACGGCACGTGTGTGGGACCGTGAGTACGGGAGTGTGTGGGCACGGGACGTGTGGGAACCGGAGTACGGGAGTGTGTGGGCACGGGACGTGTGTGGGACTGTGAGTACGGGAGTGTGTGGGCACGGGACGTGTGTGGGACTGTGAGTACGGGAGTGTGTGGGCACGGGACGTGTGTGGGACCGTGAGTACGGGAGTGTGTGGGCACGGGACGTGTGTGGGACCGTGAGTACGGGAGTGTGTGGGACCGTGAGTACGGGAGTGTGTGGGCACGGGACGTGTGTGGGACCGTGAGTACGGGAGTGTGTGGGCACGGGACGTGTGTGGGACCGTGAGTACGGGAGTGTGTGGGCACGGGACGTGTGTGGGACCGTGAGTACGGGAGTGTGTGGGCACGGGACGTGTGTGGGAACCTGAGTACGGGAGTGTGTGGGCACGGGACGTGTGTGGGAACCTGAGTACGGGAGTGTGTGGGCACGGGACGTGTGTGGGACCGTGAGTACGGGAGTGTGTGGGCACGGGACGTGTGTGGGACCGTGAGTACGGTAGTGTGTGGGCACGGGACGTGTGTGGGACCGTGAGTACGGGAGTGTGTGGGCACGGGACGTGTGTGGGAACCTGAGTACGGGAGTGTGTGGGCACGGGACGTGTGTGGGAACCTGAGTATGGGAGTGTGTGGGCACGGGACGTGTGTGGGACTGTGAGTACGGGAGTGTGTGGGCACGGGACGTGTGTGGGACCGTGAGTACGGGAGTGTGTGGGCACGGGACGTGTGTGGGACCGTGAGTACGGGAGTGTGTGGGCACGGGACGTGTGTGGGACTGAGAGTACGGGAGTGTGTGGGCACGGGACGTGTGTGGGAACCTGAGTACGGGAGTGTGTGGGCACGGGACGTGTGTGGGACTGTGAGTACGGGAGTGTGTGGGCACGGGACGTGTGTGGGAACCTGAGTACGGGAGTGTGTGGGCACGGGACGTGTGTGGGACTGAGAGTACGGGAGTGTGTGGGCACGGGACGTGTGTGGGACCGTGAGTACGGGAGTGTGTGGGCACGGGACGTGTGTGGGACTGAGAGTACGGGAGTGTGTGGGCACGGGACGTGTGTGGGACTGTGAGTACGGGAGTGTGTGGGCACGGGACGTGTGTGGGACTGTGAGTACGGGAGTGTGTGGGCACGGGACGTGTGTGGGACCGTGAGTACGGGAGTGTGTGGGCACGGGATGTGTGTGGGACCGTGAGTACGGGAGTGTGTGGGCACGGGACGTGTGTGGGACTGTGAGTACGGGAGTGTGTGGGCACGCGATGTGTGTGGGACTGTGAGTACGGGAGTGTGTGGGCACGGGGCTCAGTCCCACACTGGCCCCACTGCCCTCAGTCTGAGCTGTGAGCTCGCTGGTTTATTACGGTATCTCTGTGGTCTCGCTGTGTATATACCAGTTTGCTGTGTGCTCTGTTTCTGTGACAGGGAAGAGCTGCCCCAATGGGATGGTTTACTCGGACTGTATCTCCACCTGCCCTGCGACCTGTGAGGCAGTGGGCAGTTCCGGGGAAGGTTACTGTCGGGAGGAGTGTGTCTCAGGCTGTGAATGTCCCCTCGGACAATACCTGGAGGAGGGCCTGTGTGTCGCTCCCGAGGACTGTCCCTGCTATCATCACGGACAGAGGTACCCGCCCGGACAGGCCATACAACAGAAGTGTAATCACTGGTGAGTGTCACAGACATCGCTCCCTCACCCCGTCATTCAGGGAAACCCAGCACCCACCCCGTCAGGGAAACCCAGCACCCATCCCGTCAGGGAAACCCAGCACCCATCCCGTCAGCTCACCCAGCACCCACCCATCAGCTCATCCTACACCCACCCCGTCAGGGAAACCCAGCACCCACCCCGTCAGGGAAACCCAGCACCCACCCCGTCAGGGAAACCCAGCACCCATTCCGTCAGGGAAACCCAGCACCCATCCCGTCAGGGAAACCCAGCACCCACCCCGTCGGGGAAACCCAGCACCCACCCCGTCAGGGAAACACTGCACCCACCCCGTCAGGGAAACACTGCACCCACCCCGTCAGGGAAACCCTGCACCCACCCCGTCAGGGAAACCCTACACCCACCCCGTCAGGGACACCCTACACCCACCCCGTCAGGGACACCCTACACCCACCCCGTCAGGGACACCCAGCACCCACCCCGTCAGGGACACCCTACACCCACCCCGTCAGGGAAACACTGCACCCACCCCGTCAGGGAAACCCTGCACCCACCCCGTCAGGGACACCCAGCACCCACCCCGTCAGGGACACCCTACATCCACCCCGTCAGGGACACCCTACACCCACCCCGTCAGGGACACCCAGCACCCACCCCGTCAGCTCACCCTACACCCACCCCGTCAGGGAAACCCAGCACCCACCCCGTCAGGGAAACCCTACACCCACCCCGTCAGGGACACCCTACACCCACCCCGTCAGGGACACCCAGCACCCACCCCGTCAGCTCACCCTACACCCACCCCGTCAGGGAAACCCAGCACCCACCCCGTCAGGGAAACCCTACACCCACCCGTCAGCTCACCCTACACCCACCCCGTCAGCTCACCCTACACCCACCCCGTCAGGGAAACCCAGCACCCACCCCGTCAGCTCACCCTACACCCACCCCGTCAGGGACACCCCACACCCACCCCGTCAGGGACACCCTACACCCACCCCGTCAGGGACACCCTACACCCACCCCTTCAGGGACACCCTACACCCACCCCGTCAGGGACACCCTACACCCACCCCGTCAGGGAAACCCTACACCCACCCCGTCAGGGAAACCCAGCACCCACCCCGTCAGGGAAACCCTACACCCACCCCGTCAGGGAAACACTGCACCCACCCCGTCAGCTCACCCTACACCCACCCCGTCAGCTCACCCTACACCCACCACACTCTCCCCATACCCTGTAATATCCCACCCAGTCTATCCCCACTCTCCCCGTACCCTGTAATATCCCACCCAGTCTATCCCCACTCTCCCCGTGCCCTGTAATATCCCACCCAGTCTATCCCCACTCTCCCCACACCCTGTAATATCCCACCCAGTCTATCCCCACTCTCCCCGTGCCCTGGAATATCCCACCCAGTCTATCCCCACTCTCCCCGTGCCCTGTAATATCCCACCCAGTCTATCCCCACTCTCCCCACACCCTGTAATATCCCACCCAGTCTATCCCCACTCTCCCCACACCCTGTAATATCCCACCCAGTCTATCCCCACTCTCCCCGCACCCTGTAATATCCCACCCAGTCTATCCCCACTCTCCCCGCACCCTGTAATATCCCAACCAGTCTATCCCCACTCTCCCCGCACCCTGTAATATCCCACCCAGTCTATCCCCACTCTCCCCGTACCCTGTAATATCCCATCCAGTCTATCCCCACTCTCCCCGTACCCTGTAATATCCCACCCAGTCTATCCCCACTCTCCCCGTACCCTGTAATATCCCATCCAGTCTATCCCCACTCTCCCCGTACCCTGTAATATCCCACCCAGTCTATCCCCACTCTCCCCGTACCCTGTAATATCCCACCCAGTCTATCCCCACTCTCCCCGTACCCTGTAATATCCCACCCAGTCTATCCCCACTCTCCCGGTACCCTGTAATATCCCACCCAGTCTATCCCCACTCTCCCCGTACCCTGTAATATCCCACCCAGTCTATCCCCACTCTCCCCGTACCCTGTAATATCCCACCCAGTCTATCCCCACTCTCCCGGTACCCTGTAATATCCCACCCAGTCTATCCCCACTCTCCCCGCACCCTGTAATATCCCACCCAGTCTATCCCCACTCTCCCCGCACCCTGTAATATCCCACCCAGTCTATCCCCACTCTCCCCGCACCCTGTAATATCCCATCCCGTCTATCCCCACTCTCCCCGTACACTGTAATATCCCATCCAGTCTATCCCCACTCTCCCCACACCCTGTAATATCCCACCCAGTCTATCCCCACTCTCCCCGCACCCTGTAATATCCCAATTCCACACTCCTGCTCACTCAGGGAATGAGACAGCCCAGGAGGATGCCCTTCGGCCCATCGATCCTGTGCCGACTCTGTGACCGAGCGATTCGACCAATCACACTCCACGGCCCGGCACACTGTTCCTGTTAAAGTATTTATCTAATTCCCAGTTTGAAAGTTACTATTGAATCTACTCCCACTGTCCGTTCAGGCAGCGCGTTCCCAAACACAACAACTCGCTGCGTAAAAACATTCTCCTCGCGCCCCCTCTGGTTCTTCCGTCAATCGCCTTAAATCTGTCCCCTCTGGTTCTTCCGTCAATCGCCTTAAATCTGTCCCCTCTGGTTCCCGACCCTTCCACCAATGGGAACAGTTTCTCTCGACCTCTGTCCAGACCCCTCATGATTGTGAACACCTGGATCAAATCTCCTCTCAACCTTCTCTGCTCCAAGGAGAACAACCCCAGCTTCTCCAGTCTATCCCCGTCACTGAAGTCCCTCATCCCGGGAACCATTCTCGGAAATCCCCTCTGCACCCTCTCTAAGGCCTTCACATCCTTCCTACAGTGCGGGGCCCGGAATTGGACACAATACTCCAGCTGGGGCCGAACCCGTGATCATAGAATCACAGAAATTTACAGCACGGAAGGAGGCCATTCGGCCCATCATGTCCGTACTGGCCGACCAAGAGTTACCCAGCCTAATCCCACTTTCCAGCTCTCGGTCCGTAGCCCTGTAGGTTACGGCACATCTAAGTATTTTTTAATGTGGTGAGGGTTTCTGCCTCTACCACTCTTTCAGGCCGTGAGTTCCAGACCCTCTGGGTGAAGAAATTTCCCCTCAAATCCCCTCCGAACCCCCGACTAATCTGCACTGCAGCCCAACCCGATATACCCTCCCCGAGAGGCATGGGCCCAGGACTGAGTGCAGTGACTCCACACGGGGTCTGACCCGAGCCCTGTCCAGTGACACCATCACTCCCTCCCCGCCGTGTTCCAGACCCCGAGACAAAGGCCAACGTTCCATCAGCCTTTGGATTGCAGGATCATTCTGGAATGCAAAGATAACCCCGAGCTACTATCTCTACTGTTAACCATCTCCTTAAACCCCTCTCCCCTGTCTCCACCACACTCACCTCCAACAAGTGCGAGGAGCTCATTGACATCTTTGTCTCACAGATTGAGACCCTCCGCCCAGCTGCCTCTGTGAGTTCCCTCCTTCCCCAGCCCACTGGGCCAACCTTCCTCTGAGGTTTCTCCCTGCCCTAGTCATGAACTCTCATCTCCCGCCAGTTTCTCTCTGATCTCCCCTCATGACCTCTCTGAGCTCATCCTGTCCATGAGACCCACTTCCTGCTCCCTTGACCCAATTCTCACCAAACCGCTGACCACCTAACTTCCTGTTCTGTTCGCCGACATTGTTAACGGTTCTCTCTCCTCAGGTTCTGTTCCTCTCTCCCTCAAATCTGCCGTAATCACCCCTCTCCTCAAAAAACCAACCCTCGACCCTTCACCTTTGCAAACTACAGCCCCATCTCTAACTTCTCTTTCCTCTCAAGTCCTTGAACATGTTGTCGGCTCCCAAATCCGTGCCCATCTTTCCCGGAACTCCATGTTTCAATCCCTCCAATCTGGTTTCCGCCCCTGCCTCAGTACCCAACGGCTCTCATCAAAGTCGCACAGTGACATCCTGTGTGACAGTGACAAAGGTAAACTATCCCTCCTCATCCTCCTCGACCTGTCTGCAGCCTTTGACACAGTGACCTCTCCATCCTCCTCCAACACCTCTCCACCATGGTCCAGCTGGGTGGGACAGCACTCGCCTGGTTCCATTCTCCTCCAACACCTCTCCACCATGGTCCAGCTGGGTGAGACTGCACTCGCCTGGTTCCATCCTCCAACACCTCCCCACCATGGTCCAGCTGGGTGAGACTGCACTCGCCTGGTTCCATCCTCCAACACCTCCCCACCATGGTCCAGCTGGGTGGGACTGCACTCGCCTGGTTCCATCCTCCTCCAACACCTCTCCACCATGGTCCAGCTGGGTGGGACTGCACTCGCCTGGTTCCATCCTCCTTCAACACCTCTCCACCATGGTCCAGCTGAGTGGGACTGCACTCGCCTGGTTCCATCCTCCTCCAACACCTCTCCACCATGGTCCAGCTGGGTGGGACTGCACTCGCCTGGTTCCATCCTCCAACACCTCCCCACCATGGTCCAGCTGGGTGGGACTGCACTCACCTGGTTCCATCCTCCAACACCTCTCCACCATGGTCCAGCTGGGTGGGACTGCACTCGCCTGGTTCCTCCTCCAACACCTCTCCACCATGGTCCAGCTGGGTGGGACTGCACTCGCCTGGTTCCATCCTCCTCCAACACCCCTCCACCATGGTCCAGCTGGGTGGGACTGCACTCGCCTGGTTCCATCCTCCAACACCTCTCCACCATGGTCCAGCTGGGTGGGACTGCACTCGCCTGGTTCCATCCTCCTCCAACACCTCTCCACCATGGTCCAGCTGGGTGGGACTGCACTCGCCTGGTTCCATCCTCCTCCAACACCTCTCCACCATGGTCCAGCTGGGTGGGACTGCACTCGCCTGGTTCCATCCTCCTCCAACACCTCTCCACCATGGTCCAGCTGGGTGGGACTGCACTCGCCTGGTTCCATCCTCCTCCAACACCCCTCCACCATGGTCCAGCTGGGTGGGACTGCACTCGCCTGGTTCCATCCTCCAACACCTCTCCACCATGGTCCAGCTGGGTGGGACTGCACTCGCCTGGTTCCATCCTCCTCCAACACCTCTCCACCATGGTCCAGCTGGGTGGGACTGCACTCGCCTGGTTCCATCCTCCTCCAACACCTCTCCACCATGGTCCAGCTGGGTGGGACTGCACTCACCTGGTTCCATTCTTATCCATCGAATTGTAGTCAGAGAATCACCTGCAACAGCTTCTCTTCCCACCCCCCATCGTTACCTCTGGTGTCCCCCCAGGATCTGTCCTTGGCCCTCGGTGACATCATCCAGAAACACGGAGTCAGTTCCCACATGTACACTGAGACACCCAGCTCTACCTCACCCCCACTTCTCTCCACCCCTCACGGTCTCTAAATTGTCCGACTGCTTGTCCCACATCCAGTTCTGGATGAGCAGAAATTTTCTCCCATTGAATATTGGGAAGACCTGTCCCATTGTTTTCAGTCCCCGCCACAAACTCCGTTCCCCGGCCACCGACTCCATCCCTCTCTCCAACTTCTGTCTGAGGCTGAACCTCACTGTTCCCAACCTCGGTGCTGTATTTGACCCTGAAATAATCTTCTGACTACATATGCTCCCCATTACCAAGATCGCCTACTTCCACCTCCTGCAAATTTGAGGACATCGAACACTCGGCTGCCCCCTGTCTAACTCACACCCAGTCCCACTCACCCATCACCCACTGTGCCCCGTGTCCTAACTCACACCCAGTCCCGCTCACCCATCACCCACTGTGCCCCGTGTCCTAACTCACACCCAGTCCCACTCACCCATCACCCACTGTGCCCCGTGTCCTAACTCACACCCAGTCCCGCTCACCCATCACCCCCTGTGCCCCGTGTCCTAACTCACACCCAGTCCCGCTCACCCATCACCCCCTGTGCCCCGTGTCCTAACTCACACCCAGTCCCACTCACCCATCACCCCCTGTGCCCCGTGTCCTAACTCACACCCAGTCCCGCTCACCCATCACCCACTGTGCCCCGTGTCCGAACTCGCACCCAGTCCCACTCACCCATCACCCCCTGTGCCCCGTGTCCTAACTCGCACCCAGTCCCACTCACCCATCACCCCCTGTGCCCCGTGTCCTAACTCGCACCCAGTCCCACTCACCCATCACCCCCTGTGCCCCGTGTCCTAACTTGCACCCAGTCCCACTCACCCATCACCCCCTGTGCCCCGTGTCCTAACTCACACCCAGTCCCGCTCACCCATCACCCCCTGTGCCCCGTGTCCTAACTCGCACCCAGTCCCGCTCACCCATCACCCCCTGTGCTCACTGACCCGTGTCCTAACTCACACCCAGTCCCGCTCACCCATCACCCCCTGTGCTCACTGACCCGTGTCCTAACTCACACCCAGTCCCGCTCACCCATCACCCCCTGTGCTCACTGACCCGTGTCCTAACTCACACCCAGTCCCGCTCACCCATCACCCCCTGTGCTCACTGCCCCATGTCCTAACTCACACCCAGTCCAACTCACCCATCACCCCCTGTGCCCCGTGTCCTAACTCACACCCAGTCCCACTCACCCATCACCCCCTGTGCTCACTGACCCATGTCCTAACTCACACCCAGTTCCACTCACCCATCACCCCCTGTGCTCACTGACCCGTGTCCTAACTCACACCCAGTCCCGCTCACCCATCACCCCCTGTGCCCCGTGTCCTAACTCGCACCCAGTCCCGCTCACCCATCACCCCCTATGCCCCGTGTCCTAACTCGCACCCAGTCCCGCTCACCCATCACCCCCTGTGCCCTGTGTCCGAACTCGCACCCAGTCCCGCTCACCCATCACCCCCTATGCCCCGTGTCCTAACTCACACCCAGTCCCACTCACCCATCACCCCCTGTGCTCACTGACCCGTGTGCTAACTCACACCCAGTCCAACTCACCCATCACCCCCTGTGCCCCGTGTCCTAACTCACACCGAGTCCCACTCACCCATCACCTCCTGTGCTCACTGACCCGTGTCCTAACTCGCACCCAGTCCCACTCACCCATCACCCCCTGTGCTCACTGCCCCCTGTCCTAACTCGCACCCAGTCCCACTCACCCATCACCCCATGTGCTCACTGCCCCCTGTCCTAACTCACACCCAGTCCCACTCACCCATCACCCCCTGTGCTCACTGACCCCGTGTCCTAACTCACACCCAGTCCCGCTCATCCATCACTCCCTGTGCTCACTGCCCTGTGTCTTAACTCGCACCCAGTCCCACTCACCCATCATCCCCTGTTCTCGCTGCCCCGTGTCCTAACTCGCACCCAGTCCCACTCACCCATCACCCCCTGTGCTCACTGCCCTGTATCTTAACTCGCACCCAGTCCCACTCACCCATCACGCCCTGTGCCCCGTGTCCTAACTCGCACCCAGTCCCACTCACCCATCACCCCCTGTGCTCACTGACCCCGTGTCCTAACTCACAACCAGTCCCGCTCATCCATCACTCCCTGTGCTCGCTGCCCCGTGTCCTAACTCACACCCAGTCCCACTCACCCATCACCCACTGTGCTCGCTGCCCCGTGTACTAACTCACACCCAGTCCCACTCACCCATCACCCCCTGTGCTCGCTGCCCCGTGTCCTAACTCACACCCAGTCCCACTCACCCATCACCCCCTGTGCTCGCTGCCCCGTGTCCTAACTCGCACCCAGTCCCGCTCACCCATCACCCCCTGTGCTCACTGCCCCCTGTCCTAACTCACACCCAGTCCCGCTCACCCATCACCCCCTGTGACCCGTGTCCTAACTCGCACCCAGTCCCACTCACCCATCACCCCCTGTGCCCCGTGTCCTAACTCACACCATCTCGCTCACCCATCACCCCCGTGTCCCGTGTCCTAATTCGCACCCAGTCCCGCTCACCCATCACCCCCTGTGACCCGTGTCCTAACTCGCACCCAGTCCCGCTCACCCATCACCCCCTGTGCTCGCTGCCCCGTGTCCTAACTCGCACCCAGTCCCGCTCACCCATCAACCCTGTGCTCGCTGCCCCGTGTCCTAATTCGCACCGTCCCGCTCACCCATCACCCCCTGGGCTCACTGCCCCATGTCCTAACTCGCACCCAGTCCCACTCACCCATCACCCCCTGTGCTCACTGCCCCGTGTCCTAACTTGCAACGAGTCCTGCTCACCCATCACCCCCTGTGCCCTGTGTCCTAACTCACACCCAGTCCCACTCACCCATCACCCCCTGTGCCCTGTGTCCTAACTCACACCCAGTCCCACTCACCCATCACCCCCTGTGCCCTGTGTCCTAACTCACACCCAGTCCCACTCACCCATCACCCCCTGTGCCCTGTGTCCTAACTCACACCCAGTCCCACTCACCCATCACCCCCTGTGCCCCGTGTCCTAACTCACACCCAGTCCCACTCACCCATCCCCCCCTGTGCTCACTGCCCCGTGTCCTAACTCACACCCAGTCCCACTCACCCATCACCCCCTGTGCTCACTGCCCCGTGTCCTAACTCACACCCAGTCCCACTCACCCATCGCCCCCTGTGTTCATGACCTGCATTGGATCCCAGTTAAACAACACCTCGATTTCAAAATTCTCATCCTTGTTTACAAATCCCTCCATGGCCCTCGCCCCTCCCTATCTCTGTAAGCTCCTCCAGCCCCACAATCCCCCCTCCGAGATATGTGTGCTCCTCCAATTCTGCCCTCTTGACCATCCCTGATTATAATCGCTCCACCATCGGTGGCCGTGCCTTCAGCTGCCTGGGCCCCAAGCTCTGGAACTCCCTCCCTGAACCTCTCCACCTCTCTCCCTCTCTCTCCTCCTTGAAGACACAGCTTAATCCCGACAGCTTCACCCAGCTTTTCCTCATCTGCTGGAATGTCGACTTGTGTGACTCGCTGTCAAATGATTTTTGATCTTAAGCCACTCCTGCAAAGTGCCTTGAAGCGTTTCACCACGTTACAGACAGTATAAACTAGAAGTTGTAAGATGCGAGCTGTGTTTGTGTGCAGTGAATGTCGCCGGGGACACTGGGAATGTTCCCAGGATAAGTGCGCTGCGGAATGTTTGCTGGTTGGAGACCCTCACTACATCACGTTCGATCGCAAACGTTACTCCTTCCACGGGACCTGTGAATACACCTTGGTGGAGGTATGTCCCAGGGTTACACTAGGGGGGGGGCACAGGGGGGTGGTGAGGATTCTCAGGGCCGGGGCTGCCTGTCCCTGAGTGTGAGTCAGTACATCAGGAACTGTTCCCCAGTGAGTCAGTACATCAGGAACTGTTCCCCAGTGTGAGTCAGTACATCAGAAACTGTTCCCCAGTGAGAGTCAGTACATCAGGAACTGTTCCCCAGTGAGTCAGTACATCAGGAACTGTTCCCCAGTGAGTCAGTACATCAGGAACTGTTCCCCAGTGAGTCAGTACATCAGGAACTGTTCCCCAGTGAGTCAGTACATCAGGAACTGTTCCCCAGTGAGTCAGTACATCAGGAACTGTTCCCCAGTGAGTCAGTACATCAGGAACTGTTCCCTAGTGAGTCAGTACATCAGGAACTGTTCCCCAGTGAGAGTCAGTACATCAGGAACTGTTCCCCAGTGAGAGTCAGTACATCAGGAACTGTTCCCCAGTGAGAGTCAGTACATCAGGAACTGTTCCCCAGTGAGAGTCAGTACATCAGGAACTGTTCCCCAGTGAGAGTCAGTACATCGGGAACTGTTCCCCAGTGAGAGTCAGTACATCAGGAACTGTTCCCCAGTGAGTCAGTACATCAGGAACTGTTCCCCAGTGAGTCAGTACATCAGGAACTGTTCCCCAGTGAGTCAGTACATCAGGAACTGTTCCCCAGTGAGAGTCAGTACATCAGGAACTGTTCCCCAGTGAGTCAGTACATCAGGAACTGTTCCCCAGTGAGAGTCAGTACATCAGGAACTGTTCCCCAGTGAGAGTCAGTACATCAGGAACTGTTCCCCAGTGAGAGTCAGTACATCAGGAACTGTTCCCCAGTGAGTCAGTACATCAGGAACTGTTCCCCAGTGAGTCAGTACATCAGGAACTGTTCCCCAGTGAGTCAGTACATCAGGAACTGTTCCCCAGTGAGTCAGTACATCAGGAACTGTTCCCCAGTGAGAGTCAGTACATCAGGAACTGTTCCCCAGTGAGAGTCAGTACATCAGGAACTGTTCCCCAGTGAGAGTCAGTACATCAGGAACTGTTCCCCAGTGAGTCAGTACATCAGGAACTGTTCCCCAGTGAGTCAGTACATCAGGAACTGTTCCCCAGTGAGAGTCAGTACATCAGGAACTGTTCCCCAGTGAGTCAGTACATCAGGAACTGTTCCCCAGTGAGTCAGTACATCAGGAACTGTTCCCCAGTGAGTCAGTACATCAGGAACTGTTCCCCAGTGAGTCAGTACATCAGGAACTGTTCCCCAGTGAGTCAGTACATCAGGAACTGTTCCCCAGTGAGTCAGTACATCAGGAACTGTTCCCCAGTGAGAGTCAGTACATCAGGAACTGTTCCCCAGTGAGTCAGTACATCAGGAACTGTTCCTCAGTGAGAGTCAGTACATCAGGAACTGTTCCCCAGTGAGTCAGTACATCAGGAACTGTTCCCCAGTGAGTCAGTACATCAGGAACTGTTCCCCAGTGAGAGTCAGTACATCAGGAACTGTTCCCCAGTGAGAGTCAGTACATCAGGAACTGTTCCCCAGTGAGAGTCAGTACATCAGGAACTGTTCCCCAGTGAGAGTCAGTACATCAGGAACTGTTCCCCAGTGAGGGTCAGTACATCAGGAACTGTTCCCCAGTGAGAGTCAGTACATCAGGAACTGTTCCCCAGTGAGGGTCAGTACATCAGGAACTGTTCCTCAGTGAGAGTCAGTACATCGGGAACTGTTCCCCAGTGAGTCAGTACATCAGGAACTGTTCCCCAGTGAGTCAGTACATCAGGAACTGTTCCCCAGTGAGAGTCAGTGCATCAGGAACTGTTCCCCAGTGAGTCAGTGCATCAGGAACTGTTCCCCAGTGAGTCAGTACATCAGGAACTGTTCCCCAGTGAGAGTCAGTACATCAGGAACTGTTCCCCAGTGAGAGTCAATACATCGGGAACTGTTCCCCAGTGAGTCAGTACATCAGGAACTGTTCCCCAGTGAGTCAGTACATCAGGAACTGTTCCCCAGTGAGTCAGTACATCAGGAACTGTTCCCCAGTGAGAGTCAGTACATCAGGAACTGTTCCCCAGTGAGAGTCAATACATCAGGAACTGTTCCCCAGTGAGTCAGTACATCAGGAACTGTTCCCCAGTGAGTCAGTACATCAGGAACTGTTCCCCAGTGAGTCAGTACATCAGGAACTGTTCCCCAGTGAGTCAGTACATCAGGAACTGTTCCCCAGTGAGAGTCAGTACATCAGGAACTGTTCCCCAGTGAGTCAGTACATCAGGAACTGTTCCCCAGTGAGTCAGTACATCAGGAACTGTTCCCCAGTGAGTCAGTACATCAGGAACTGTTCGCCAGTGAGTCAGTACATCAGGAACTGTTCCCCAGTGAGTCAGTACATCAGGAACTGTTCCCCAGTGAGTCAGTACATCAGGAACTGTTCCCCAGTGAGAGTCAGTACATCAGGAACTGTTCCCCAGTGAGTCAGTACATCAGGAACTGTTCCTCAGTGAGAGTCAGTACATCAGGAACTGTTCCCCAGTGAGTCAGTACATCAGGAACTGTTCCCCAGTGAGTCAGTACATCAGGAACTGTTCCCCAGTGAGAGTCAGTACATCAGGAACTGTTCCCCAGTGAGAGTCAGTACATCAGGAACTGTTCCCCAGTGAGAGTCAGTACATCAGGAACTGTTCCCCAGTGAGAGTCAGTACATCAGGAACTGTTCCCCAGTGAGGGTCAGTACATCAGGAACTGTTCCCCAGTGAGAGTCAGTACATCAGGAACTGTTCCCCAGTGAGAGTCAGTACATCAGGAACTGTTCCCCAGTGAGTCAGTACATCAGGAACTGTTCCCCAGTGAGGGTCAGTACATCAGGAACTGTTCCCCAGTGAGGGTCAGTACATCAGGAACTGTTCCCCAGTGAGAGTCAGTACATCAGGAACTGTTCCCCAGTGAGAGTCAGTACATCAGGAACTGTTCCCCAGTGAGAGTCAGTACATCAGGAACTGTTCCCCAGTGAGAGTCAGTACATCAGGAACTGTTCCCCAGTGAGGGTCAGTACATCAGGAACTGTTCCCCAGTGAGAGTCAGTACATCAGGAACTGTTCCCCAGTGAGGGTCAGTACATCAGGAACTGTTCCTCAGTGAGAGTCAGTACATCGGGAACTGTTCCCCAGTGAGTCAGTACATCAGGAACTGTTCCCCAGTGAGTCAGTACATCAGGAACTGTTCCCCAGTGAGTCAGTACATCAGGAACTGTTCCCCAGTGAGAGTCAGTAGATCAGGAACTGTTCCCCAGTGAGAGTCAGTGCATCAGGAACTGTTCCCCAGTGAGAGTCAGTACATCAGGAACTGTTCCCCAGTGAGAGTCAGTACATCAGGAACTGTTCCCCAGTGAGAGTCAGTACATCAGGAACTGTTCCCCAGTGAGTCAGTACATCAGGAACTGTTCCCCAGTGAGTCAGTACATCAGGAACTGTTCCCCAGTGAGTCAGTACATCAGGAACTGTTCCCCAGTGAGTCAGTACATCAGGAACTGTTCCCCAGTGAGTCAGTGCATCAGGAACTGTTCCCCAGTGAGAGTCAGTACATCAGGAACTGTTCCCCAGTGAGAGTCAGTATATCAGGAACTGTTCCCCAGTGAGAGTCAGTACATCAGGAACTGTTCCCCAGTGAGAGTCAGTACATCAGGAACTGTTCCCCAGTGAGTCAGTACATCAGGAACTGTTCCCCAGTGAGAGTCAGTACATCAGGAACTGTTCCCCAGTGAGAGTCAGTACATCAGGAACTGTTCCCCAGTGAGAGTCAGTACATCAGGAACTGTTCCCCAGTGAGAGTCAGTACATCAGGAACTGTTCCCCAGTGAGTCAGTACATCAGGAACTGTTCCCCAGTGAGAGTCAGTACATCAGGAACTGTTCCCCAGTGAGTCAGTACATCAGGAACTGTTCCCCAGTGAGTCAGTACATCAGGAACTGTTCCCCAGTGAGAGTCAGTACATCAGGAACTGTTCCCCAGTGAGTCAGTACATCAGGAACTGTTCCCCAGTGAGAGTCAGTACATCAGGAACTGTTCCCCAGTGAGTCAGTACATCAGGAACTGTTCCCCAGTGAGAGTCAGTACATCAGGAACTGTTCCCCAGTGAGTCAGTACATCAGGAACTGTTCCCCAGTGAGTCAGTACATCAGGAACTGTTCCCCAGTGTGAGTCAGTACATCAGGAACTGTTCCCCAGTGAGAGTCAGTACATCAGGAACTGTTCCCCAGTGAGTCAGTACATCAGGAACTGTTCCCCAGTGAGAGTCAGTACATCAGGAACTGTTCCCCAGTGAGTCAGTACATCAGGAACTGTTCCCCAGTGAGAGTCAGTACATCAGGAACTGTTCCCCAGTGAGAGTCAGTACATCAGGAACTGTTCCCCAGTAAGTCAGTACATCAGGAACTGTTCCCCAGTGAGTCAATACATCAGGAACTGTTCCTCAGTGAGAGTCAGTACATCAGGAACTGTTCCCCAGTGAGTCAGTACATCAGGAACTGTTCCCCAGTGAGTCAGTATATCAGGAACTGTTCCCCAGTGAGTCAGTACATCAGGAACTGTTCCCCAGTGAGTCAGTACATCAGGAACTGTTCCCCAGTGAGAGTCAGTACATCAGGAACTGTTCCCCAGTGAGTCAGTACATCAGGAACTGTTCCCCAGTGAGTCAATACATCAGGAACTGTTCCCCAGTGAGAGTGAGTACATCAGGAACTGTTCCCCAGTGAGAGTCAGTACTTCAGGAACTGTTCCCCAGTGTAAGCCTGTACATCAGGAACTGTTCCCCAGTGAGTCAGTACATCAGGAACTGTTCCCCAGTGAGTCAGTACATTAGGAACTGTTCCCCAGTGAGTCAGTACATCAGGAACTGTTCCCCAGTGAGTCAGTATATCAGGAACTGTTCCCCAGTGAGTCAGTACATCAGGAACTGTTCCCCAGTGAGAGTCAGTACATCAGGAACTGTTCCCCAGTGAGAGTCAGTACATCAGGAACTGTTCCCCAGTGAGTCAGTACATCAGGAACTGTTCCCCAGTGAGTCAGTACATCAGGAACTGTTCCCCAGTGAGAGTCAGTAGATCAGGAACTTTTCCCCAGTGAGTCAGTACATCAGGAACTGTTCCCCAGTGAGAGTCAGTACATCAGGAACTGATCCCCAGTGAGAGTCAGTAGATCAGGAACTTTTCCCCAGTGAGTCAGTACATCAGGAACTGTTCCCCAGTGAGAGTCAGTACATCAGGAACTGATCCCCAGTGAGAGTCAGTAGATCAGGAACTTTTCCCCAGTGAGTCAGTACATCAGGAACTGTTCCCCAGTGAGTCACTACATCAGGAACTGTTCCCCAGTGAGAGTCAGTACATCAGGAACTGTTCCCCAGTGAGAGTCAGTAGATCAGGAACTTTTCCCCAGTGAGTCAGTTCATCAGGAACTGTTCCCCAGTGAGTCAGTACATCAGGAACTGTTCCCCAGTGAGTCAGTACATCAGGAACTGTTCCCCAGTGAGAGTCAGTACATTATGAACTCTTCCCCAGTGAGTCAGTACATCAGGAACTGTTCCCCAGTGAGAGTCAGTACATCAGGAACTGTTCCCCAGTGAGTCAGTACATCAGGAACTGTTCCCCAGTGAGAGTCAGTACATTATGAACTCTTCCCCAGTGAGTCAGTACATCAGGAACTGTTCCCCAGTGAGAGTCAGTACATCAGGAACTGTTCCCCAGTGAGTCAGTACATCAGGAACTGTTCCCCAGTGAGAGTCAGTACATCAGGAACTGTTCCCCAGTGAGTCAGTACATCAGAAACTGTTCCCCAGTGAGTCAGTACATCAGGAACTGTTCCCCAGTGAGAGTCAGTACATTATGAACTCTTCCCCAGTGAGTCAGTACATCAGGAACTGTTCCCCAGTGAGAGTCAGTACATCAGGAACTGTTCCCCAGTGAGTCAGTACATCAGGAACTGTTCCCCAGTGAGAGTCAGTACATCAGGAACTGTTCCCCAGTGAGTCAGTACATCAGAAACTGTTCCCCAGTGAGAGTCAGTACATTATGAACTCTTCCCCAGTGAGTCAGTACATCAGGAACTGTTCCCCAGTGAGAGTCAGTACATCAGGAACTGTTCCCCAGTGAGTCAGTACATCAGGAACTGTTCCCCACTGAGAGTCAGTACATCAGGAACTGTTCCCCAGTGAGAGTCAGTACATCAGGAACTGTTCCCCAGTGAGTCAGTACATCAGGAACTGTTCCCCACTGAGAGTCAGTACATCAGGAACTGTTCCCCAGTGAGAGTCAGTACATCAGGAACTGTTCCCCAGTGAGTCAGTACATCAGGAACTGTTCCCCAGTGAGTCAGTACATCAGGAACTGTTCCCCAGTGAGTCAGTACATTAGGAACTGTTCCCCAGTGAGTCAGTACATCAGGAACTGTTCCCCAGTGAGAGTCAGTACATCAGGAACTGTTCCCCAGTGAGTCAGTACATCAGGAACTGTTCCCCAGTGAGAGTCAGTACATCAGGAACTGTTCCCCAGTGAGAGTCAGTACATCAGGAACTGTTCCCCAGTGAGAGTCAGTAGATCAGGAACTTTTCCCCAGTGAGTCAGTACATCAGGAACTGTTCCCCAGTGAGTCACTACATCAGAAACTGTTCCCCAGTGAGAGTGAGTACATCAGGAACTGTTCCCCAGTGAGAGTCAGTACATCAGGAACTGTGCCCCAGTGAGTCAGTATATCAGGAACTGTTCCCCAGTGAGTCAGTACATCAGGAACTGTTCCCCAGTGAGTCAGTACATCAGAAACTGTTCCCGTGTGAGTCAATACATCAGGAACTATTCCCCAGTGAGTCTGTACATCAGGAACTGTTCCCCAGTGAGTCAATACATCAGGAACTATTCCCCAGTGAGTCTGTACATCAGGAACTGTTCCCCAGTGAGTCAGTACATCAGAAACTGTTCCCCAGTGAGAGTCAGAACATTATGAACTCTTCCCCAGTGAGTCAGTACATCAGGAACTGTTCCCCAGTGAGAGTCAGTACATCAGGAACTGTTCCCCAGTGAGAGTCAGTTCATCAGGAACTGTTCCCCAGTGAGTCAGTACATCAGGAACTGTTCCCCAGTGAGAGTCAGTACATCAGGAACTGTTCCCCAGTGAGAGTCAGTACATCAGGAACTGTTCCCCAGTGAGAGTCAGCACATCAGGAACTGTTCCCCAGTGAGAGTCAGTACATCAGAAACTGTTCTCCAGTGAGTCAGTACATCAGGAACTGTTCCCCAGTGAGTCAGTACATCAGGAACTGTTCCCCAGTGAGTCAGTACATCAGGAACTGTTCCCCAGTGAGTCAGTCCATCAGGAACTGTTCCCCAGTGAGACAGTACATCAGGAACTGTTCCCCAGTGAGAGTCAGTACATCAGGAACTGTTCCCCAGTGAGTCAGTACATCAGGAACTGTTCCCCAGTGAGTCAGTACATCAGGAACTGTTCCCCAGTGAGTCAGTACATCAGGAACTGTTCCCCAGTGAGTCAGTTCATCAGGAACTGTTCCCCAGTGAGTCAGTACATCAGGAACTGTTCCCCAGTGAGAGTCAGTACATCAGGAACTGTTCCCCAGTGAGTCAGTACATCAGGAACTGTCCCCCAGTGAGCCAGTACATCAGGAACTGTTCCCCAGTGAGAGTCAGTACATCAGGAACTGTTCCCCAGTGAGTCAGTACATCAGGAACTGTTCCCCAGTGAGTCAGTACATCAGGAACTGTTCCCCAGTGAGAGTCAGTAGTGCAGGAACTGTTCCCCAGTGAGTCAGTACATCAGGAACTGTTCCCCAGTGAGAGTCAGTACATCAGGAACTGTTCCCCAGTGAGAGTCAGTACATCAGGAACTGTTCCCCAGTGAGAGTCAGCACATCAGGAACTGTTCCCCAGTGAGAGTCAGTACATCAGAAACTGTTCCCCAGTGAGTCAGTACATCAGGAACTGTTCCCCAGTGAGAGTCAGTACATCAGGAACTGTTCCCCAGTGAGTCAGTACATCAGGAACTGTTCCCCAGTGAGGCAGTACATCAGGAACTGTTCCCCAGTGAGTCAGTACATCAGAAACTGTTCCCCAGTGAGAGTCAGTACATCAGGAATTGTTCCCCAGTGAGTCAGTACATCAGGAACTGTTCCCCAGTGAGTCAGTACATCAGGAACTGTTCCCCAGTGAGTCAGTACATCAGGAACTGTTCCCCAGTGAGAGTCAGAAAATCAGGAACTGTTCCCCAGTGAGTCAGAAAATCAGGAACTGTTCCCCAGTGAGTCAGTACATCAGGAACTGTTCCCCAGTGAGTCAGTACATCAGGAACTGTTCCCCAGTGCGTCAATACATCAGGAACTATTCCCCAGTGAGTCTGCACATCAGGAACTGTTCCCCAGTGAGTCAGTTCATCAGGAACTGTTCCCCAGTGAGAGTCAGTGCATCAGGAACTGTTCCCCAGTGAGAGTCAGTACATTAGGAACTCTTCCCCAGTGAGTCAGTACATCAGGAACTGTTCCCCAGTGAGAGTCAGTACATCAGGAACTGTTCCCCAGTGAGAGTCAGTACATCAGGAACTGTTCCCCAGTGAGAGTCAGTACATCAGGAACTGTTCCCCAGTGAGAGTCAGTACATCAGGAACTGTTCCCCAGTGAGTCAGTACATCAGGAACTGTTCCCCAGTGAGTCAGTACATCAGGAACTGTTCCCCAGTGAGAGTCAGTACATCAGGAACTGTTCCCCAGTGAGAGTCAGTACATCGGGAACTGTTCCCCTGTGAGAGTCAGTACATCAGGAACTGTGCCCCAGTGAGAGTCAGTACATCAGGAACTGTTCCCCAGTGAGTCAGTACATCAGGAACTGTTCCCCAGTGAGAGTCAGTACATCAGGAACTGTTCCCCAGTGAGTCAGTACATCAGGAACTGTGCCCCAGTGAGAGTCAGTACATCAGGAACTGTGCCCCAGTGAGAGTCAGTACATCAGGAACTGTTCCCCAGTGAGTCAGTACATCAGGAACTGTTCCCCAGTGAGTCAGTACATCAGGAACTGTTCCCCAGTGAGTCAATACATCAGGAACTGTTCCTCAGTGAGAGTCAGTACATCAGGAACTGTTCCCCAGTGAGTCAGTACATCAGGAACTGTTCCCCAGTGAGTCAGTATATCAGGAACTGTTCCCCAGTGAGTCAGTACATCAGGAACTGTTCCCCAGTGAGTCAGTACATCAGGAACTGTTCCCCAGTGAGAGTCAGTACATCAGGAACTGTTCCCCAGTGAGTCAGTACATCAGGAACTGTTCCCCAGTGAGTCAATACATCAGGAACTGTTCCCCAGTGAGAGTGAGTACATCAGGAACTGTTCCCCAGTGAGAGTCAGTACTTCAGGAACTGTTCCCCAGTGTAAGCCTGTACATCAGGAACTGTTCCCCAGTGAGTCAGTACATCAGGAACTGTTCCCCAGTGAGTCAGTACATTAGGAACTGTTCCCCAGTGAGTCAGTACATCAGGAACTGTTCCCCAGTGAGTCAGTATATCAGGAACTGTTCCCCAGTGAGTCAGTACATCAGGAACTGTTCCCCAGTGAGAGTCAGTACATCAGGAACTGTTCCCCAGTGAGAGTCAGTACATCAGGAACTGTTCCCCAGTGAGTCAGTACATCAGGAACTGTTCCCCAGTGAGTCAGTACATCAGGAACTGTTCCCCAGTGAGAGTCAGTAGATCAGGAACTTTTCCCCAGTGAGTCAGTACATCAGGAACTGTTCCCCAGTGAGAGTCAGTACATCAGGAACTGATCCCCAGTGAGAGTCAGTAGATCAGGAACTTTTCCCCAGTGAGTCAGTACATCAGGAACTGTTCCCCAGTGAGAGTCAGTACATCAGGAACTGATCCCCAGTGAGAGTCAGTAGATCAGGAACTTTTCCCCAGTGAGTCAGTACATCAGGAACTGTTCCCCAGTGAGTCACTACATCAGGAACTGTTCCCCAGTGAGAGTCAGTACATCAGGAACTGTTCCCCAGTGAGAGTCAGTAGATCAGGAACTTTTCCCCAGTGAGTCAGTTCATCAGGAACTGTTCCCCAGTGAGTCAGTACATCAGGAACTGTTCCCCAGTGAGTCAGTACATCAGGAACTGTTCCCCAGTGAGAGTCAGTACATTATGAACTCTTCCCCAGTGAGTCAGTACATCAGGAACTGTTCCCCAGTGAGAGTCAGTACATCAGGAACTGTTCCCCAGTGAGTCAGTACATCAGGAACTGTTCCCCAGTGAGAGTCAGTACATTATGAACTCTTCCCCAGTGAGTCAGTACATCAGGAACTGTTCCCCAGTGAGAGTCAGTACATCAGGAACTGTTCCCCAGTGAGTCAGTACATCAGGAACTGTTCCCCAGTGAGAGTCAGTACATCAGGAACTGTTCCCCAGTGAGTCAGTACATCAGAAACTGTTCCCCAGTGAGTCAGTACATCAGGAACTGTTCCCCAGTGAGAGTCAGTACATTATGAACTCTTCCCCAGTGAGTCAGTACATCAGGAACTGTTCCCCAGTGAGAGTCAGTACATCAGGAACTGTTCCCCAGTGAGTCAGTACATCAGGAACTGTTCCCCAGTGAGAGTCAGTACATCAGGAACTGTTCCCCAGTGAGTCAGTACATCAGAAACTGTTCCCCAGTGAGAGTCAGTACATTATGAACTCTTCCCCAGTGAGTCAGTACATCAGGAACTGTTCCCCAGTGAGAGTCAGTACATCAGGAACTGTTCCCCAGTGAGTCAGTACATCAGGAACTGTTCCCCACTGAGAGTCAGTACATCAGGAACTGTTCCCCAGTGAGAGTCAGTACATCAGGAACTGTTCCCCAGTGAGTCAGTACATCAGGAACTGTTCCCCACTGAGAGTCAGTACATCAGGAACTGTTCCCCAGTGAGAGTCAGTACATCAGGAACTGTTCCCCAGTGAGTCAGTACATCAGGAACTGTTCCCCAGTGAGTCAGTACATCAGGAACTGTTCCCCAGTGAGTCAGTACATTAGGAACTGTTCCCCAGTGAGTCAGTACATCAGGAACTGTTCCCCAGTGAGAGTCAGTACATCAGGAACTGTTCCCCAGTGAGTCAGTACATCAGGAACTGTTCCCCAGTGAGAGTCAGTACATCAGGAACTGTTCCCCAGTGAGAGTCAGTACATCAGGAACTGTTCCCCAGTGAGAGTCAGTAGATCAGGAACTTTTCCCCAGTGAGTCAGTACATCAGGAACTGTTCCCCAGTGAGTCACTACATCAGAAACTGTTCCCCAGTGAGAGTGAGTACATCAGGAACTGTTCCCCAGTGAGAGTCAGTACATCAGGAACTGTGCCCCAGTGAGTCAGTATATCAGGAACTGTTCCCCAGTGAGTCAGTACATCAGGAACTGTTCCCCAGTGAGTCAGTACATCAGAAACTGTTCCCGTGTGAGTCAATACATCAGGAACTATTCCCCAGTGAGTCTGTACATCAGGAACTGTTCCCCAGTGAGTCAATACATCAGGAACTATTCCCCAGTGAGTCTGTACATCAGGAACTGTTCCCCAGTGAGTCAGTACATCAGAAACTGTTCCCCAGTGAGAGTCAGAACATTATGAACTCTTCCCCAGTGAGTCAGTACATCAGGAACTGTTCCCCAGTGAGAGTCAGTACATCAGGAACTGTTCCCCAGTGAGAGTCAGTTCATCAGGAACTGTTCCCCAGTGAGTCAGTACATCAGGAACTGTTCCCCAGTGAGAGTCAGTACATCAGGAACTGTTCCCCAGTGAGAGTCAGTACATCAGGAACTGTTCCCCAGTGAGAGTCAGCACATCAGGAACTGTTCCCCAGTGAGAGTCAGTACATCAGAAACTGTTCTCCAGTGAGTCAGTACATCAGGAACTGTTCCCCAGTGAGTCAGTACATCAGGAACTGTTCCCCAGTGAGTCAGTACATCAGGAACTGTTCCCCAGTGAGTCAGTCCATCAGGAACTGTTCCCCAGTGAGACAGTACATCAGGAACTGTTCCCCAGTGAGAGTCAGTACATCAGGAACTGTTCCCCAGTGAGTCAGTACATCAGGAACTGTTCCCCAGTGAGTCAGTACATCAGGAACTGTTCCCCAGTGAGTCAGTACATCAGGAACTGTTCCCCAGTGAGTCAGTTCATCAGGAACTGTTCCCCAGTGAGTCAGTACATCAGGAACTGTTCCCCAGTGAGAGTCAGTACATCAGGAACTGTTCCCCAGTGAGTCAGTACATCAGGAACTGTCCCCCAGTGAGCCAGTACATCAGGAACTGTTCCCCAGTGAGAGTCAGTACATCAGGAACTGTTCCCCAGTGAGTCAGTACATCAGGAACTGTTCCCCAGTGAGTCAGTACATCAGGAACTGTTCCCCAGTGAGAGTCAGTAGTGCAGGAACTGTTCCCCAGTGAGTCAGTACATCAGGAACTGTTCCCCAGTGAGAGTCAGTACATCAGGAACTGTTCCCCAGTGAGAGTCAGTACATCAGGAACTGTTCCCCAGTGAGAGTCAGCACATCAGGAACTGTTCCCCAGTGAGAGTCAGTACATCAGAAACTGTTCCCCAGTGAGTCAGTACATCAGGAACTGTTCCCCAGTGAGAGTCAGTACATCAGGAACTGTTCCCCAGTGAGTCAGTACATCAGGAACTGTTCCCCAGTGAGGCAGTACATCAGGAACTGTTCCCCAGTGAGTCAGTACATCAGAAACTGTTCCCCAGTGAGAGTCAGTACATCAGGAATTGTTCCCCAGTGAGTCAGTACATCAGGAACTGTTCCCCAGTGAGTCAGTACATCAGGAACTGTTCCCCAGTGAGTCAGTACATCAGGAACTGTTCCCCAGTGAGAGTCAGAAAATCAGGAACTGTTCCCCAGTGAGTCAGAAAATCAGGAACTGTTCCCCAGTGAGTCAGTACATCAGGAACTGTTCCCCAGTGAGTCAGTACATCAGGAACTGTTCCCCAGTGCGTCAATACATCAGGAACTATTCCCCAGTGAGTCTGCACATCAGGAACTGTTCCCCAGTGAGTCAGTTCATCAGGAACTGTTCCCCAGTGAGAGTCAGTGCATCAGGAACTGTTCCCCAGTGAGAGTCAGTACATTAGGAACTCTTCCCCAGTGAGTCAGTACATCAGGAACTGTTCCCCAGTGAGAGTCAGTACATCAGGAACTGTTCCCCAGTGAGAGTCAGTACATCAGGAACTGTTCCCCAGTGAGAGTCAGTACATCAGGAACTGTTCCCCAGTGAGAGTCAGTACATCAGGAACTGTTCCCCAGTGAGTCAGTACATCAGGAACTGTTCCCCAGTGAGTCAGTACATCAGGAACTGTTCCCCAGTGAGAGTCAGTACATCAGGAACTGTTCCCCAGTGAGAGTCAGTACATCGGGAACTGTTCCCCTGTGAGAGTCAGTACATCAGGAACTGTGCCCCAGTGAGAGTCAGTACATCAGGAACTGTTCCCCAGTGAGTCAGTACATCAGGAACTGTTCCCCAGTGAGAGTCAGTACATCAGGAACTGTTCCCCAGTGAGTCAGTACATCAGGAACTGTGCCCCAGTGAGAGTCAGTACATCAGGAACTGTGCCCCAGTGAGAGTCAGTACATCAGGAACTGTTCCCCAGTGAGTCAGTACATCAGGAACTGTTCCCCAGTGAGTCAGTACATCAGGAACTGTTCGCCAGTGAGTCAGAAAATCAGGAACTGTTCCCCAGTGAGTCAGTACATCAGGAACTGTTCCCCAGTGAGTCAGTACATCAGGAACTGTTCCCCAGTGAGAGTCAGTACATCAGGAACTGTTCCCCAGTGAGAGTCAGTACATCAGGAACTGTTCCCCAGTGAGTCAGTACATCAGGAACTGTTCCCCAGTGAGTCAGTACATCAGGAACTGTTCCCCAGTGAGAGTCAGTACATCAGGAACTGTTCCCCAGTGAGTCAGTACATCAGGAACTGTTCCCCAGTGAGTCAGTACATCAGGAACTGTTCCCCAGTAAGTCAGTACATCAGGAACTGTTCCCCAGTGAGTCAATACATCAGGAAATATTTCCCAGTGAGAGTCAGTACATCAGGAACTGTTCCCCAGTGAGTCAGTACATCAGGAACTGTTCCCCAGTGAGAGTCAGTACATCAGGAACTGTTCCCCAGTGAGTCAGTACATCAGGAACTGTTTCCCAGTGAGTCAGTACATCAGGAACTGTTCCCCAGTGAGTCAGTACATCAGGAACTGTTCCCCAGTGAGAGTCAGTACATCAGAAACTGTTCCCCAGTGAGTCAGTACATCAGGAGCTGTTCCCCAGTGAGAGTCAGTACATCAGGAACTGTTCCCCAGTGAGAGTCAGTACATCAGGAACTGTTCCCCAGTGAGAGTTAGTACATCAGGAACTGTTCCCCAGTGAGAGTCAGTACATCAGGAACTGTTCCCCAGTGAGAGTCAGTACATCAGGAACTGTTCCCCAGTGAGAGTCAGTACATCAGGATCTGTTCCCCAGTGAGTCAGTACATCAGGAACTGTTCCCCAGTGAGTCAGAAAATCAGGAACTGTTCCCCAGTGAGTCAGTACATCAGGCACTGTTCCCCAGTGAGTCAATACATCAGGAAATATTCCCCAGTGAGTCTGTACATCAGGAACTGTTCCCCAGTGAGTCAATACATCAGGAAATATTCCCCAGTGAGTCAGTACATCAGGAACTGTTCCCCAGTGAGTCAGTACATCAGGCACTGTTCCCCAGTGAGAGTCAGTACATTAGGAACTCTTCCCCAGTGAGTCAGTACATCAGGAACTGTTCCCCAGTGAGTCAGTACATCAGGAACTGTTCCCCAGTGAGTCAGTACATCAGGAACTGTTCCCCAGTGAGTCAGTACATCAGGCACTGTTCCCCAGTGAGAGTCAGTACATTAGGAACTCTTCCCCAGTGAGTCAGTACATCAGGAACTGTTCCCCAGTGAGTCAGTACATCAGGAACTGTTCCCCAGTGAGTCAGTACATCAGGAACTGTTCCCCAGTAAGTCAGTACATCAGGAACTGTTCCCCAGTGAGTCAATACATCAGGAAATATTTCCCAGTGAGAGTCAGTACATCAGAAACTGTTCCCCAGTGAGTCAGTACATCAGGAGCTGTTCCCCAGTGAGAGTCAGTACATCAGGAACTGTTCCCCAGTGAGAGTCAGTACATCAGGAACTGTTCCCCAGTGAGAGTTAGTACATCAGGAACTGTTCCCCAGTGAGAGTCAGTACATCATGAACTGTTCCCCAGTGAGAGTCAGTACATCAGGAACTGTTCCCCAGTGAGAGTCAGTACATCAGGATCTGTTCCCCAGTGAGTTAGTACATCAGGAACTGTTCCCCAGTGAGTCAGAAAATCAGGAACTGTTCCCCAGTGAGTCAGTACATCAGGCACTGTTCCCCAGTGAGTCAATACATCAGGAAATATTCCCCAGTGAGTCTGTACATCAGGAACTGTTCCCCAGTGAGTCAATACATCAGGAAATATTCCCCAGTGAGTCTGTACATCAGGAACTGTTCCCCAGTGAGTCAGTACATCAGGCACTGTTCCCCAGTGAGTCAATACATCAGGAAATATTCCCCAGTGAGTCTGTACATCAGGAACCGTTCCCCAGTGAGTCAATACATCAGGAAATATTCCCCAGTGAGTCTGTACATCAGGAACTGTTCCCCAGTGAGTCAGTACATCAGGCACTGTTCCCCAGTGAGAGTCAGTACATTAGGAACTCTTCCCCAGTGAGTCAGTACATCAGGAACTGTTCCCCAGTGAGTCAGTACATCAGGAACTGTTCCCCAGTGAGTCAGTACATCAGAAACTGTTCCCCAGTGAGAGTCAGTACATCAGGAACTGTTCCCCAGTGAGAGTCAGTACATCAGGAACTGTTCCCCAGTGAGAGTCAGTACATCAGGAACTGTTCCCCAGTGAGTCAGTACATCAGGAACTGTTCCCCAGTGAGAGTCAGTACATCAGGAACTGTTCCCCAGTGAGAGTCAGTACATCAGGAACTGTTCCCCAGTGAGTCAGTACATCAGGAACTGTTCCCCAGTGAGTCAGTACATCAGGAACTGTTCCCCAGTGAGAGTCAGTACATCAGGAACTGTTCCCCAGTGAGAGTCAGTACATCAGGAACTGTTCCCCCATGAGAGTCAGTACATCAGGAATTGTTCCCCAGTGAGAGTCAATACATCAGAAACTGTTCCCCAGTGAGAGTCAATACATCAGGAATTGTTCCCCAGTGAGAGTCAGTACATCATGAACTGTTCCTCAGTGAGTCAGTACATCAGGAACTGTTCCCCAGTGAGAGTCAGTACATCAGGAACTGTTCCCCAGTGAGTCAGTACATCAGGAACTGTTCCCCAGTGAGAGCCAGTACATCAGGAATTGTTCCCCAGTGAGAGTCAGTACATCAGGAACTGTTCCCCAGTGAGAGTCAGTACATCGGGAACTGTTCCCCTGTGAGAGTCAGTACATCAGGAACTGTTCCCCAGTGAGAGTCAGTACATCAGGAACTGTTCCCCAGTGAGTCAGTACATCAGGAACTGTTCCCCAGTGAGTCAGTACATCAGGAACTGTTCCCCTGTGAGAGTCAGTACATCAGGAACTGTTCCCCAGTGAGAGTCAGTACATCAGGAACTGTTCTACAGTGAGAGTCAGTACATCGGGAACTGTTCCCCTGTGAGAGCCAGTACATCAGGAATTGTTCCCCAGTGAGAGTCAGCACATCAGGAACTGTTCCCCAGTGAGAGTCAGTACATCAGGAACTGTTCCCCAGTGAGAGTCAGTACATCGGGAACTGTTCCCCGGTGAGTCAGTACATCAGGAACTGTTCCCCAGTGAGTCAGTACATCATGAACTGTTCCCCAGTGAGTCAGTACATCAGGAACTGTTCCCCAGTGAGAGCCAGTACATCAGGAACTGTTCCCCAGTGAGTCAGTACATCAGGAACTGTTCCCCAGTGAGAGTCAGTACATCAGGAACTGTTCCCCAGTGAGTCAGTACATCAGGAACTGTTCCCCAGTGAGAGTCAGTACATCAGGAACTGTTCCCCAGTGAGTCAGTACATCAGGAACTGTTCCCCAGTGAGTCAGTACATCAGGAACTGTTCCCCAGTGTGAGTCAGTACATCAGGAACTGTTCCCCAGTGAGAGTCAGTACATCAGGAACTGTTCCCCAGTGAGTCAGTACATCAGGAACTGTTCCCCAGTGAGAGTCAGTACATCAGGAACTGTTCCCCAGTGAGTCAGTACATCAGGAACTGTTCCCCAGTGAGAGTCAGTACATCAGGAACTGTTCCCCAGTGAGAGTCAGTACATCAGGAACTGTTCCCCAGTAAGTCAGTACATCAGGAACTGTTCCCCAGTGAGTCAATACATCAGGAACTGTTCCTCAGTGAGAGTCAGTACATCAGGAACTGTTCCCCAGTGAGTCAGTACATCAGGAACTGTTCCCCAGTGAGTCAGTATATCAGGAACTGTTCCCCAGTGAGTCAGTACATCAGGAACTGTTCCCCAGTGAGTCAGTACATCAGGAACTGTTCCCCAGTGAGAGTCAGTACATCAGGAACTGTTCCCCAGTGAGTCAGTACATCAGGAACTGTTCCCCAGTGAGTCAATACATCAGGAACTGTTCCCCAGTGAGAGTGAGTACATCAGGAACTGTTCCCCAGTGAGAGTCAGTACTTCAGGAACTGTTCCCCAGTGTAAGCCTGTACATCAGGAACTGTTCCCCAGTGAGTCAGTACATCAGGAACTGTTCCCCAGTGAGTCAGTACATTAGGAACTGTTCCCCAGTGAGTCAGTACATCAGGAACTGTTCCCCAGTGAGTCAGTATATCAGGAACTGTTCCCCAGTGAGTCAGTACATCAGGAACTGTTCCCCAGTGAGAGTCAGTACATCAGGAACTGTTCCCCAGTGAGAGTCAGTACATCAGGAACTGTTCCCCAGTGAGTCAGTACATCAGGAACTGTTCCCCAGTGAGTCAGTACATCAGGAACTGTTCCCCAGTGAGAGTCAGTAGATCAGGAACTTTTCCCCAGTGAGTCAGTACATCAGGAACTGTTCCCCAGTGAGAGTCAGTACATCAGGAACTGATCCCCAGTGAGAGTCAGTAGATCAGGAACTTTTCCCCAGTGAGTCAGTACATCAGGAACTGTTCCCCAGTGAGAGTCAGTACATCAGGAACTGATCCCCAGTGAGAGTCAGTAGATCAGAAACTTTTCCCCAGTGAGTCAGTACATCAGGAACTGTTCCCCAGTGAGTCACTACATCAGGAACTGTTCCCCAGTGAGAGTCAGTACCTCAGGAACTGTTCCCCAGTGAGTCAGTTCATCAGGAACTGTTCCCCAGTGAGTCAGTACGTCAGAAACTGTTCCCCAGTGAGAGTCAGTACATTATGAACTCTTCCCCAGTGAGTCAGTACATCAGGAACTGTTCCCCAGTGAGAGTCAGTACATCAGGAACTGTTCCCCAGTGAGTCAGTACATCAGGAACTGTTCCCCACTGAGAGTCAGTACATCAGGAACTGTTCCCCAGTGAGAGTCAGTACATCAGGAACTGTTCCCCAGTGAGTCAGTACATCAGGAACTGTTCCCCACTGAGAGTCAGTACATCAGGAACTGTTCCCCAGTGAGAGTCAGTACATCAGGAACTGTTCCCCAGTGAGTCAGTACATCAGGAACTGTTCCCCAGTGAGTCAGTACATCAGGAACTGTTCCCCAGTGAGTCAGTACATTAGGAACTGTTCCCCAGTGAGTCAGTACATCAGGAACTGTTCCCCAGTGAGTCAGTATATCAGGAACTGTTCCCCAGTGAGTCAGTACATCAGGAACTGTTCCCCAGTGAGAGTCAGTACATCAGGAACTGTTCCCCAGTGAGAGTCAGTACATCAGGAACTGTTCCCCAGTGAGAGTCAGTAGATCAGGAACTTTTCCCCAGTGAGTCAGTACATCAGGAACTGTTCCCCAGTGAGTCACTACATCAGAAACTGTTCCCCAGTGAGAGTGAGTACATCAGGAACTGTTCCCCAGTGAGAGTCAGTACATCAGGAACTGTTCCCCAGTGAGTCAGTATATCAGGAACTGTTCCCCAGTGAGTCAGTACATCAGGAACTGTTCCCCAGTGAGTCAGTACATCAGGAACTGTTCCCTAGTGAGAGTCAGTACATCAGAAACTGTTCCCGTGTGAGTCAATACATCAGGAACTAGTCCCCAGTGAGTCTGTACATCAGGAACTGTTCCCCAGTGAGTCAATACATCAGGAACTATTCCCCAGTGAGTCTGTACATCAGGAACTGTTCCCCAGTGAGTCAGTTCATCAGGAACTGTTCCCCAGTGAGTCAGTACATCAGAAACTGTTCCCCAGTGAGAGTCAGAACATTATGAACTCTTCCCCAGTGAGTCAGTACATCAGGAACTGTTCCCCAGTGAGAGTCAGTACATCAGGAACTGTTCCCCAGTGAGAGTCAGTTCATCAGGAACTGTTCCCCAGTGAGTCAGTACATCAGGAACTGTTCCCCAGTGAGAGTCAGTACATCAGAAACTGTTCTCCAGTGAGTCAGTACATCAGGAACTGTTCCCCAGTGAGTCAGTACATCAGGAACTGTTCCCCAGTGAGTCAGTACATCAGGAACTGTTCCCCAGTGAGTCAGTCCATCAGGAACTGTTCCCCAGTGAGACAGTACATCAGGAACTGTTCCCCAGTGAGAGTCAGTACATCAGGAACTGTTCCCCAGTGAGTCAGTTCATCAGGAACTGTTCCCCAGTGAGTCAGTACATCAGGAACTGTTCCCCAGTGAGAGTCAGTACATCAGGAACTGTTCCCCAGTGAGTCAGTACATCAGGAACTGTTCCCCAGTGAGCCAGTACATCAGGAACTGTTCCCCAGTGAGAGTCAGTACAACAGGAACTGTTCCCCAGTGAGTCAGTACATCAGGAACTGTTCCCCAGTGAGTCAGTACATCAGGAACTGTTCCCCAGTGAGAGTCAGTACAGCAGGAACTGTTCCCCAGTGAGTCAGTACATCAGGAACTGTTCCCCAGTGAGAGTCAGTACATCAGGAACTGTTCCCCAGTGAGAGTCAGTACATCAGGAACTGTTCCCCAGTGAGAGTCAGCACATCAGGAACTGTTCCCCAGTGAGAGTCAGTACATCAGAAACTGTTCCCCAGTGAGTCAGTACATCAGGAACTGTTCCCCAGTGAGAGTCAGTACATCAGGAACTGTTCCCCAGTGAGTCAGTACATCAGGAACTGTTCCCCAGTGAGGCAGTACATCAGGAACTGTTCCCCAGTGAGTCAGTACATCAGAAACTGTTCCCCAGTGAGAGTCAGTACATCAGGAATTGTTCCCCAGTGAGTCAGTACATCAGGAACTGTTCCCCAGTGAGTCAGTACATCAGGAACTGTTCCCCAGTGAGTCAGTACATCAGGAACTGTTCCCCAGTGAGAGTCAGAAAATCAGGAACTGTTCCCCAGTGAGTCAGTACATCAGGAACTGTTCCCCAGTGAGTCAGTACATCAGGAACTGTTCCCCAGTGCGTCAATACATCAGGAACTATTCCCCAGTGAGTCTGCACATCAGGAACTGTTCCCCAGTGAGTCAGTTCATCAGGAGCTGTTCCCCAGTGAGAGTCAGTGCATCAGGAACTGTTCCCCAGTGAGAGTCAGTACATTAGGAACTCTTCCCCAGTGAGTCAGTACATCAGGAACTGTTCCCCAGTGAGTCAGTACATCAGGAACTGTTCCCCAGTGAGAGTCAGTACATCAGGAACTGTTCCCCAGTGAGAGTCAGTACATCAGGAACTGTTCCCCAGTGAGTCAGTACATCAGGAACTGTTCCCCAGTGAGTCAGTACATCAGGAACTGTTCCCCAGTGAGAGTCAGTACATCAGGAACTGTTCCCCAGTGAGAGTCAGTACATCAGGAACTGTTCCCCAGTGAGTCAGTACATCAGGAACTGTTCCCCAGTGAGTCAGTACATCAGGAACTGTGCCCCAGTGAGAGTCAGTACATCAGGAACTGTTCCCCAGTGAGTCAGTACATCAGGAACTGTTCCCCAGTGAGAGTCAGTACATCAGGAACTGTTCCCCAGTGAGTCAGTACATCAGGAACTGTGCCCCAGTGAGAGTCAGTACATCAGGAACTGTGCCCCATTGAGAGTCAGTACATCAGGAACTGTTCCCCAGTGAGTCAGTACATCAGGAACTGTTCCCCAGTGAGTCAGTACATCAGGAACTGTTCCCCAGTGAGTCAGAAAATCAGGAACTGTTCCCCAGTGAGTCAGTACATCAGGAACTGTTCCCCAGTGAGTCAGTACATCAGGAACTGTTCCCCAGTGAGAGTCAGTACATCAGGAACTGTTCCCCAGTGAGAGTCAGTACATCAGGAACTGTTCCCCAGTGAGTCAGTACATCAGGAACTGTTCCCCAGTGAGTCAGTACATCAGGAACTGTTCCCCAGTGAGAGTCAGTACATCAGGAACTGTTCCCCAGTGAGTCAGTACATCAGGAACTGTTCCCCAGTGAGTCAGTACATCAGGAACTGTTCCCCAGTAAGTCAGTACATCAGGAACTGTTCCCCAGTGAGTCACTACATCAGGAAATATTTCCCAGTGAGAGTCAGTACATCAGGAACTGTTCCCCAGTGAGTCAGTACATCAGGAACTGTTCCCCAGTGAGAGTCAGTACATCAGGAACTGTTCCCCAGTGAGTCAGTACATCAGGAACTGTTTCCCAGTGAGTCAGTACATCAGGAACTGTTCCCCAGTGAGTCAGTACATCAGGAACTGTTCCCCAGTGAGAGTCAGTACATCAGAAACTGTTCCCCAGTGAGTCAGTACATCAGGAGCTGTTCCCCAGTGAGAGTCAGTACATCAGGAACTGTTCCCCAGTGAGAGTCAGTACATCAGGAACTGTTCCCCAGTGAGAGTTAGTACATCAGGAACTGTTCCCCAGTGAGAGTCAGTACATCAGGAACTGTTCCCCAGTGAGAGTCAGTACATCAGGAACTGTTCCCCAGTGAGAGTCAGTACATCAGGATCTGTTCCCCAGTGAGTCAGTACATCAGGAACTGTTCCCCAGTGAGTCAGAAAATCAGGAACTGTTCCCCAGTGAGTCAGTACATCAGGCACTGTTCCCCAGTGAGTCAATACATCAGGAAATATTCCCCAGTGAGTCTGTACATCAGGAACTGTTCCCCAGTGAGTCAATACATCAGGAAATATTCCCCAGTGAGTCTGTACATCAGGAACTGTTCCCCAGTGAGTCAGTACATCAGGCACTGTTCCCCAGTGAGAGTCAGTACATTAGGAACTCTTCCCCAGTGAGTCAGTACATCAGGAACTGTTCCCCAGTGAGTCAGTACATCAGGAACTGTTCCCCAGTGAGTCAGTACATCAGGAACTGTTCCCCAGTGAGTCAGTACATCAGGCACTGTTCCCCAGTGAGAGTCAGTACATTAGGAACTCTTCCCCAGTGAGTCAGTACATCAGGAACTGTTCCCCAGTGAGTCAGTACATCAGGAACTGTTCCCCAGTGAGTCAGTACATCAGGAACTGTTCCCCAGTAAGTCAGTACATCAGGAACTGTTCCCCAGTGAGTCAATACATCAGGAAATATTTCCCAGTGAGAGTCAGTACATCAGAAACTGTTCCCCAGTGAGTCAGTACATCAGGAGCTGTTCCCCAGTGAGAGTCAGTACATCAGGAACTGTTCCCCAGTGAGAGTCAGTACATCAGGAACTGTTCCCCAGTGAGAGTTAGTACATCAGGAACTGTTCCCCAGTGAGAGTCAGTACATCATGAACTGTTCCCCAGTGAGAGTCAGTACATCAGGAACTGTTCCCCAGTGAGAGTCAGTACATCAGGATCTGTTCCCCAGTGAGTCAGTACATCAGGAATTGTTCCCCAGTGAGTCAGAAAATCAGGAACTGTTCCCCAGTGAGTCAGTACATCAGGCACTGTTCCCCAGTGAGTCAATACATCAGGAAATATTCCCCAGTGTGTCTGTACATCAGGAACTGTTCCCCAGTGAGTCAATACATCAGGAAATATTCCCCAGTGAGTCTGTACATCAGGAACTGTTCCCCAGTGAGTCAGTACATCAGGCACTGTTCCCCAGTGAGTCAATACATCAGGAAATATTCCCCAGTGAGTCTGTACATCAGGAACTGTTCCCCAGTGAGTCAATACATCAGGAAATATTCCCCAGTGAGTCTGTACATCAGGAACTGTTCCCCAGTGAGTCAGTACATCAGGCACTGTTCCCCAGTGAGAGTCAGTACATTAGGAACTCTTCCCCAGTGAGTCAGTACATCAGGAACTGTTCCCCAGTGAGTCAGTACATCAGAAACTGTTCCCCAGTGAGAGTCAGTACATCAGGAACTGTTCCCCAGTGAGAGTCAGTACATCAGGAACTGTTCCCCAGTGAGAGTCAGTACATCAGGAACTGTTCCCCAGTGAGTCAGTACATCAGGAACTGTTCCCCAGTGAGAGTCAGTACATCAGGAACTGTTCCCCAGTGAGAGTCAGTACATCAGGAACTGTTCCCCAGTGAGTCAGTACATCAGGAACTGTTCCCCAGTGAGTCAGTACATCAGGAACTGTTCCCCAGTGAGAGTCAGTACATCAGGAACTGTTCCCCAGTGAGAGTCAGTACATCAGGAACTGTTCCCCCATGAGAGTCAGTACATCAGGAATTGTTCCCCAGTGAGAGTCAATACATCAGAAACTGTTCCCCAGTGAGAGTCAATACATCAGGAATTGTTCCCCAGTGAGAGTCAGTACATCATGAACTGTTCCTCAGTGAGTCAGTACATCAGGAACTGTTCCCCAGTGAGAGTCAGTACATCAGGAACTGTTCCCCAGTGAGTCAGTACATCAGGAACTGTTCCCCAGTGAGAGCCAGTACATCAGGAATTGTTCCCCAGTGAGAGTCAGTACATCAGGAACTGTTCCCCAGTGAGAGTCAGTACATCGGGAACTGTTCCCCTGTGAGAGTCAGTACATCAGGAACTGTTCCCCAGTGAGTCAGTATATCAGGAACTGTTCCCCAGTGAGTCAGTACATCAGGAACTGTTCCCCAGTGAGTCAGTACATCAGGAACTGTTCCCCTGTGAGAGTCAGTACATCAGGAACTGTTCCCCAGTGAGAGTCAGTACATCAGGAACTGTTCTACAGTGAGAGTCAGTACATCGGGAACTGTTCCCCTGTGAGAGCCAGTACATCAGGAATTGTTCCCCAGTGAGAGTCAGCACATCAGGAACTGTTCCCCAGTGAGAGTCAGTACATCAGGAACTGTTCCCCAGTGAGAGTCAGTACATCGGGAACTGTTCCCCGGTGAGTCAGTACATCATGAACTGTTCCCCAGTGAGTCAGTACATCAGGAACTGTTCCCCAGTGAGAGCCAGTACATCAGGAACTGTTCCCCAGTGAGAGCCAGTACATCAGGAACTGTTCCCCAGTGAGAGTCAGTACATCAGGAACTGTTCCCCAGTGAGTCCGTACATCAGGAACTGTTCCCCAGTGAGAGTCAGTACATCAGGAACTGTTCCCCAGTGAGTCAGTACATCAGGAACTGTTCCCCAGTGAGTCAGTACATCAGGAACTGTTCCCCAGTGAGTCAGTACATCAGGAACTGTTCCCCAGTGAGAGTCAGTACATCAGGAACTGTTCCCCAGTGAGTCAGTACATCAGGAACTGTTCCCCAGTGAGTCAGTACATCAGGAACTGTTCCCCAGTGAGTCAGTACATCAGGAACTGTTCCCCAGTGAGTCAGAAAATCAGGAACTGTTCCCCAGTGAGTCAGTACATCAGGAACTGTTCCCCAGTGAGTCAGTACATCAGGAACTGTTCCCCAGTGAGAGTCAGTACATCAGGAACTGTTCCCCAGTGAGAGTCAGTACATCAGGAACTGTTCCCCAGTGAGTCAGTACATCAGGAACTGTTCCCCAGTGAGTCAGTATATCAGGAACTGTTCCCCAGTGAGAGTCAGTACATCAGGAACTGTTCCCCAGTGAGTCAGTACATCAGGAACTGTTCCCCAGTGAGTCAGTACATCAGGAACTGTTCCCCAGTGAGTCAGTACATCAGGAACTGTTCCCCAGTGAGTCAGTACATCAGGAACTGTTCCCCAGTGAGTCAGTACATCAGGAACTGTTCCCCAGTAAGTCAGTACATCAGGAACTGTTCCCCAGTGAGTCAATACATCAGGAAATATTTCCCAGTGAGAGTCAGTACATCAGAAACTGTTCCCCAGTGAGTCAGTACATCAGGAGCTGTTCCCCAGTGAGTCAGTACATCAGGAGCTGTTCCCCAGTGAGTCAGTACATCAGGAACTGTTCCCCAGTGAGTCAGTACATCAGGAACTGTTCCCCAGTGAGAGTCAGTACATCAGGAACTGTTCCCCAGTGAGTCAGTACATCAGGAACTGTTCCCCAGTGAGAGTCAGTACATCAGGAACTGTTCCCCAGTGAGAGTCAGTACATCAGGAACTGTTCCCCAGTGAGAGTTAGTACATCAGGAACTGTTCCCCAGTGAGAGTCAGTACATCAGGAACTGTTCCCCAGTGAGAGTCAGTACATCAGGAACTGTTCCCCAGTGAGAGTCAGTACATCAGGATCTGTTCCCCAGTGAGTCAGTACATCAGGAACTGTTCCCCAGTGAGTCAGAAAATCAGGAACTGTTCCCCAGTGAGTCAGTACATCAGGCACTGTTCCCCAGTGAGTCAATACATCAGGAAATATTCCCCAGTGAGTCTGTACATCAGGAACTGTTCCCCAGTGAGTCAATACATCAGGAAATATTCCCCAGTGAGTCTGTACATCAGGAACTGTTCCCCAGTGAGTCAGTACATCAGGCACTGTTCCCCAGTGAGAGTCAGTACATTAGGAACTCTTCCCCAGTGAGTCAGTACATCAGGAACTGTTCCCCAGTGAGTCAGTACATCAGGAACTGTTCCCCAGTGAGTCAGTACATCAGGAACTGTTCCCCAGTGAGTCAGTACATCAGGCACTGTTCCCCAGTGAGAGTCAGTACATTAGGAACTCTTCCCCAGTGAGTCAGTACATCAGGAACTGTTCCCCAGTGAGAGTCAGTACATCAGGAACTGTTCCCCAGTGAGAGTCAGTACATCAGGAACTGTTCCCCAGTGAGTCAGTACATCAGGAACTGTTCCCCAGTGAGAGTCAGTACATCAGGAACTGTTCCCCAGTGAGAGTCAGCACATCAGGAACTGTTCCCCAGTGAGAGTCAGTACATCAGAAACTGTTCCCCAGTGAGTCAGTACATCAGGAACTGTTCCCCAATGAGTCAGTACATCAGGAACTGTTCCCCAGTGACTCAGTACATCAGGAACTGTTCCCCAGTGAGTCAGTACATCAGGAACTGTTCCCCAGTGAGAGTCAGTGCATCAGGAACTGTTCCCCAGTGAGTCAGTGCATCAGGAACTGTTCCCCAGTGAGTCAGTACATCAGGAACTGTGCCCCAGTGAGAGTCAGTACAGCAGGAACTGTTCCCCAGTGAGTCAGTAGATCAGGAACTGTTCCCCCATGAGAGTCAGTACATCAGGAACTGTTCCCCAGTGAGAGTCAGTACATCAGGAACTGTTCCCCAGTGGGAGTCAGTACATCAGGAACTGTTCCCCCATGAGAGTCAGTACATCAGGAACTGTTCCCCAGTGAGAGTCAGTACATCAGGAACTGTTCCCCAGTGAGAGTCAGTACATCAGGATCTGTTCCCCAGTGAGAGTCAGTACATCAGGAACTGTTCCCCAGTGAGAGTCAGTACATCAGGATCTGTTCCCCAGTGAGAGTCAGTACATCAGGAACTGTTCCCCAGTGAGTCAGTACATCAGGAACTGTTCCCCAGTGAGAGTCAGTACATCAGGAACTGTTCCCCAGTGAGTCAGTACATCAGGAACTGTTCCCCAGTGAGTCAGTACATCAGGAACTGTTCCCCAGTGAGTCAGTACATCAGGAACTGTTCCCCAGTGAGAATCAGTACATCAGGAACTGTTCCCCAGTGAGTCAGTACATCAGGAACTGTTCCCCAGTGTGAGTCAGTACATCATGAACTGTTCCCCAGTGAGCCAGTACATCAGGAATTGTTCCCCAGTGAGAGTCAGTACATCAGGAACTGTTCCCCAGTGAGAGTCAGTACATCAGGAACTGTTCCCCAGTGAGTCAGTACATCAGGAACTGTTCCCCAGTGAGAGTCAGTACATCAGGAACTGTTCCCCAGCGAGTCAGTATATCAGGAACTGTTCCCCAGTGAGGGTCAGTACATCAGGAACTGATCCCCAGTGAGTCAGTACATCAGGAACTGTTCCCCAGTGAGTCAGTACATCAGGAACTGTTCCCCTGTGAGAGTCAGTACATCAGGAACTGTTCCCCAGTGAGAGTCAGTACATCAGGAACTGTTCCCCAGTGAGTCAGTACATCAGGAACTGTTCCCCAGTGAGTCAGTACATCAGGAACTGTTCCCCAGTGAGAGTCAGCACATCAGGAACTGTTCCCCAGTGAGAGTCAGTACATCAGAAACTGTTCCCCAGTGAGTCAGTACATCAGGAACTGTTCCCCAGTGAGAGTCAGTACATCAGGAACTGTTCCCAGGTGAGTCAGTACATCAGGAACTGTTCCCCAGTGAGTCAGAAAATCAGGAACTGTTCCCCAGTGAGTCAGTACATCAGGAACTGTTCCCCAGTGAGAGTCAGTACATCAGGAAATATTCCCCAGTGAGTCTGTACATCAGGAACTGTTCCCCAGTGAGTCAGTTCATCGGGAACTGTTCCCCAGTGAGTCAGTACATCAGGCACTGTTCCCCAGTGAGAGTCAATACATCAGGAACTGTTCCCCAGTGAGAGTCAATACATCAGGAACTGTTCCCCAGTGAGAGTCAGTACATCAGGAACTGTTCCCCAGTGAGTCAGAAAATCATGAACTGTTCCCCAGTGAGTCAGTACATCAGGAACTGTTCCCCAGTGAGAGTCAGTACATCAGGAACTGTTCCCCAGTGAGAGTCAGTACATCAGGAACTGTTCCCCAGTGAGAGTCAGTACATCAGGAACTGTTCCCCAGTGAGTCAGTACATCAGGATCTGTTCCCCAGTGAGTCAGTACATCAGGAACTGTTCCCCAGTGAGTCAGAAAATCAGGAACTGTTCCCCAGTGAGTCTGTACATCAGGAACTGTTCCCCAGTGAGTCAGTTCATCAGGAACTGTTCCCCAGTGAGTCAGTCCATCAGGCACTGTTCCCCAGTGAGAGTCAGTACATTAGGAACTCTTCCCCAGTGAGTCAGTACATCAGGAACTGTTCCCCAGTGAGAGTCAGTACATCAGAAACTGTTCCCCAGTGAGTCAGTACATCAGGAACTGTTCCCCAGTGAGTCAGTACATCAGGAACTGTTCCCCAGTGACTCAGTACATCAGGAACTGTTCCCCAGTGAGTCAGTACATCAGGAACTGTTCCCCAGTGAGAGTCAGTGCATCAGGAACTGTTCCCCAGTGAGTCAGTGCATCAGGAACTGTTCCCCAGTGAGTCAGTACATCAGGAACTGTGCCCCAGTGAGAGTCAGTACAGCAGGAACTGTTCCCCAGTGAGAGTCAGTACATCAGGAACTGTTCCCCAGTGAGTCAGTACATCAGGAACTGTTCCCCAGTGAGAGTCAGTACATCAGAAACTGTTCCCCAGTGGGAGTCAGTACATCAGGAACTGTTCCCCCATGAGAGTCAGTACATCAGGAACTGTTCCCCAGTGAGAGTCAGTACATCAGGAACTGTTCCCCAGTGAGTCAGTACATCAGGATCAGTTCCCCTGTGAGAGTCAGTACATCAGGATCTGTTCCCCAGTGAGAGTCAGTACATCAGGAACTGTTCCCCAGTGAGAGTCAGTGCATCAGGAACTGTTCCCCAGTGAGAGTCAGTACATCGGGAACTGTTCCCCGGTGAGTCAGTACATCAGGAACTGTTCCCCAGTGAGAATCAGTACATCAGGAACTGTTCCCCAGTGAGAATCAGTACATCAGGAACTGTTCCCCAGTGTGAGTCAGTACATCAGGAACTGTTCCCCAGTGAGAGTCAGTACATCAGGAACTGTTCCCCAGTGTGAGTCAGTACATCAGGAACTGTTCCCCAGTGTGAGTCAGTACATCAGGAACTGTTCCCCAGTGTGAGTCAGTACATCAGGAACTGTTCCCCAGTGAGTCAGTACATCAGGAACTGTTCCCCAGTGAGAGTCAGTACATCAGGAACTGTTCCCCAGTGAGAGTCAGTACATCAGGAACTGTTCCCCAGTGAGAGTCAGTACATCAGGAACTGTTCCCCAGTGAGAGTCAGTACATCAGGAACTGTTCCCCAGTGAGTCAGTACATCAGGAACTGTGCCCCAGTGAGAGTCAGTACATCAGGAACTGTTCCCCAGTGAGTCAGTACATCAGGAACTGTGCCCCAGTGAGAGTCAGTACATCAGGAACTGTTCCCCAGTGAGTCAGTACATCAGGAACTGTTCCCCAGTGAGTCAGTACATCAGGAACTGTTCCCCAGTGAGAGTCAGCACATCAGGAACTGTTCCCCAGTGAGAGTCAGTACATCAGAAACTGTTCCCCAGTGAGTCAGTACATCAGGAACTGTTCCCCAGTGAGTCAGTACATCAGGAACTGTTCCCCAGTGAGTCAGAAAATCAGGAACTGTTCCCCAGTGAGTCAATACATCAGGAAATATTCCCCAGTGAGTCAGTACATCAGGAACTGTTCCCCAGTGAGTCAGTACATCAGGAACTGTTCCCCAGTGAGAGTCAGTACATCAGGAACTGTTCCCCAGTGAGAGTCAGTACATCGGGAACTGTTCCCCAGTGAGAGTCAGTACATCAGGAACTGTGCCCCAGTGAGAGTCAGTACATCAGGAACTGTTCCCCAGTGAGAGTCAGTACATCGGGAACTGTTCCCCGGTGAGTCAGTACATCAGGAAATATTCCCCAGTGAGTCAGTACATCAGGAACTGTTCCCCAGTGAGTCAATACATCAGGAAATATTCCCCAGTGAGTCAGTACATCAGGAACTGTTCCCCAGTGAGTCAGTACATCAGGAACTGTTCCCCAGTGAGAGTCAGTACATCAGGAACTGTTCCCCAGTGAGAGTCAGTACATCGGGAACTGTTCCCCTGTGAGAGTCAGTACATCAGGAACTGTGCCCCAGTGAGAGTCAGTACATCAGGAACTGTTCCCCAGTGAGAGTCAGCACATCAGGAACTGTTCCCCAGTGAGAGTCAGTACATCAGGAACTGTTCCCCAGTGAGAGTCAGTACATCGGGAACTGTTCCCCGGTGAGTCAGTACATCAGGAACTGTTCCCCAGTGAGTCAGTACATCAGGAACTGTTCCCCAGTGAGTCTGTACATCAGGAACTGTTCCCCAGTGAGTCAGTTCATCAGGAACTGTTCCCCAGTGAGTCAGTACATCAGGCACTGTTCCCCAGTGAGAGTCAGTACATCAGGAACTGTTCCCCAGTGAGTCAGTACATCAGGAACTGTTCCCCAGTGAGTCAGTACATCAGGAACTGTTCCCCAGTGACTCAGTACATCAGGAACTGTTCCCCAGTGAGTCAGTACATCAGGAACTGTTCCCCAGTGAGAGTCAGTGCATCAGGAACTGTTCCCCAGTGAGTCAGTGCATCAGGAACTGTTCCCCAGTGAGTCAGTACATCAGGAACTGTGCCCCAGTGAGAGTCAGTACAGCAGGAACTGTTCCCCAGTGAGTCAGTACATCAGGAACTGTTCCCCAGTGAGTCAGTACATCAGGAACTGTTCCCCAGTGAGAGTCAGTACATCAGAAACTGTTCCCCAGTGAGAGTCAGTACATCAGGAACTGTTCCCCAGTGAGAGTCAGTACATCAGGAACTGTTCCCCAGTGAGAGTCAGTGCATCAGGAACTGTTCCCCAGTGAGAGTCAGTACATCAGGAACTGTTCCCCAGTGAGAGTCAGTACATTAGGAACTCTTCCCCAGTGAGTCAGTACATCAGGAACTGTTCCCCAGTGAGAGTCAGTACATCAGAAACTGTTCCCCAGTGAGAGTCAGTACATCAGGAACTGTTCCCCAGTGAGTCAGAAAATCATGAACTGTTCCCCAGTGAGTCAGTACATCAGGAACTGTTCCCCAGTGAGAGTCAGTACATCAGGAACTGTTCCCCAGTGAGAGTCAGTACATCAGGAACTGTTCCCCAGTGAGAGTCAGTACATCAGGAACTGTTCCCCAGTGAGTCAGTACATCAGGATCTGTTCCCCAGTGAGTCAGTACATCAGGAACTGTTCCCCAGTGAGTCAGAAAATCAGGAACTGTTCCCCAGTGAGTCTGTACATCAGGAACTGTTCCCCAGTGAGTCAGTTCATCAGGAACTGTTCCCCAGTGAGTCAGTCCATCAGGCACTGTTCCCCAGTGAGAGTCAGTACATTAGGAACTCTTCCCCAGTGAGTCAGTACATCAGGAACTGTTCCCCAGTGAGAGTCAGTACATCAGAAACTGTTCCCCAGTGAGTCAGTACATCAGGAACTGTTCCCCAGTGAGTCAGTACATCAGGAACTGTTCCCCAGTGACTCAATACATCAGGAACTGTTCCCCAGTGAGTCAGTACATCAGGAACTGTTCCCCAGTGAGAGTCAGTGCATCAGGAACTGTTCCCCAGTGAGTCAGTGCATCAGGAACTGTTCCCCAGTGAGTCAGTACATCAGGAACTGTGCCCCAGTGAGAGTCAGTACAGCAGGAACTGTTCCCCAGTGAGAGTCAGTACATCAGGAACTGTTCCCCAGTGAGTCAGTACATCAGGAACTGTTCCCCAGTGAGAGTCAGTACATCAGAAACTGTTCCCCAGTGGGAGTCAGTACATCAGGAACTGTTCCCCCATGAGAGTCAGTACATCAGGAACTGTTCCCCAGTGAGAGTCAGTACATCAGGAACTGTTCCCCAGTGAGTCAGTACATCAGGATCAGTTCCCCTGTGAGAGTCAGTACATCAGGATCTGTTCCCCAGTGAGAGTCAGTACATCAGGAACTGTTCCCCAGTGAGAGTCAGTGCATCAGGAACTGTTCCCCAGTGAGAGTCAGTACATCGGGAACTGTTCCCCGGTGAGTCAGTACATCAGGAACTGTTCCCCAGTGAGAATCAGTACATCAGGAACTGTTCCCCAGTGAGAATCAGTACATCAGGAACTGTTCCCCAGTGTGAGTCAGTACATCAGGAACTGTTCCCCAGTGAGAGTCAGTACATCAGGAACTGTTCCCCAGTGTGAGTCAGTACATCAGGAACTGTTCCCCAGTGTGAGTCAGTACATCAGGAACTGTTCCCCAGTGTGAGTCAGTACATCAGGAACTGTTCCCCAGTGAGTCAGTACATCAGGAACTGTTCCCCAGTGAGAGTCAGTACATCAGGAACTGTTCCCCAGTGAGAGTCAGTACATCAGGAACTGTTCCCCAGTGAGAGTCAGTACATCAGGAACTGTTCCCCAGTGAGAGTCAGTACATCAGGAACTGTTCCCCAGTGAGTCAGTACATCAGGAACTGTGCCCCAGTGAGAGTCAGTACATCAGGAACTGTTCCCCAGTGAGTCAGTACATCAGGAACTGTGCCCCAGTGAGAGTCAGTACATCAGGAACTGTTCCCCAGTGAGTCAGTACATCAGGAACTGTTCCCCAGTGAGTCAGTACATCAGGAACTGTTCCCCAGTGAGAGTCAGCACATCAGGAACTGTTCCCCAGTGAGAGTCAGTACATCAGAAACTGTTCCCCAGTGAGTCAGTACATCAGGAACTGTTCCCCAGTGAGTCAGTACATCAGGAACTGTTCCCCAGTGAGTCAGAAAATCAGGAACTGTTCCCCAGTGAGTCAATACATCAGGAAATATTCCCCAGTGAGTCAGTACATCAGGAACTGTTCCCCAGTGAGTCAGAAAATCAGGAACTGTTCCCCAGTGAGTCAATACATCAGGAAATATTCCCCAGTGAGTCAGTACATCAGGAACTGTTCCCCAGTGAGTCAGTACATCAGGAACTGTTCCCCAGTGAGAGTCAGTACATCAGGAACTGTTCCCCAGTGAGAGTCAGTACATCGGGAACTGTTCCCCAGTGAGAGTCAGTACATCAGGAACTGTGCCCCAGTGAGAGTCAGTACATCAGGAACTGTTCCCCAGTGAGAGTCAGTACATCGGGAACTGTTCCCCGGTGAGTCAGTACATCAGGAAATATTCCCCAGTGAGTCAGTACATCAGGAACTGTTCCCCAGTGAGTCAATACATCAGGAAATATTCCCCAGTGAGTCAGTACATCAGGAACTGTTCCCCAGTGAGTCAGTACATCAGGAACTGTTCCCCAGTGAGAGTCAGTACATCAGGAACTGTTCCCCAGTGAGAGTCAGTACATCGGGAACTGTTCCCCTGTGAGAGTCAGTACATCAGGAACTGTGCCCCAGTGAGAGTCAGTACATCAGGAACTGTTCCCCAGTGAGAGTCAGCACATCAGGAACTGTTCCCCAGTGAGAGTCAGTACATCAGGAACTGTTCCCCAGTGAGAGTCAGTACATCGGGAACTGTTCCCCGGTGAGTCAGTACATCAGGAACTGTTCCCCAGTGAGTCAGTACATCAGGAACTGTTCCCCAGTGAGTCTGTACATCAGGAACTGTTCCCCAGTGAGTCAGTTCATCAGGAACTGTTCCCCAGTGAGTCAGTACATCAGGCACTGTTCCCCAGTGAGAGTCAGTACATCAGGAACTGTTCCCCAGTGAGTCAGTACATCAGGAACTGTTCCCCAGTGAGTCAGTACATCAGGAACTGTTCCCCAGTGACTCAGTACATCAGGAACTGTTCCCCAGTGAGTCAGTACATCAGGAACTGTTCCCCAGTGAGAGTCAGTGCATCAGGAACTGTTCCCCAGTGAGTCAGTGCATCAGGAACTGTTCCCCAGTGAGTCAGTACATCAGGAACTGTGCCCCAGTGAGAGTCAGTACAGCAGGAACTGTTCCCCAGTGAGTCAGTACATCAGGAACTGTTCCCCAGTGAGTCAGTACATCAGGAACTGTTCCCCAGTGAGAGTCAGTACATCAGAAACTGTTCCCCAGTGAGAGTCAGTACATCAGGAACTGTTCCCCAGTGAGAGTCAGTACATCAGGAACTGTTCCCCAGTGAGAGTCAGTGCATCAGGAACTGTTCCCCAGTGAGAGTCAGTACATCAGGAACTGTTCCCCAGTGAGAGTCAGTACATTAGGAACTCTTCCCCAGTGAGTCAGTACATCAGGAACTGTTCCCCAGTGAGAGTCAGTACATCAGAAACTGTTCCCCAGTGAGTCAGTACATCAGGAACTGTTCCCCAGTGAGTCAGTACATCAGGAACTGTTCCCCAGTGACTCAGTACATCAGGAACTGTTCCCCAGTGAGTCAGTACATCAGGAACTGTTCCCCAGTGAGAGTCAGTGCATCAGGAACTGTTCCCCAGTGAGTCAGTGCATCAGGAACTGTTCCCCAGTGAGTCAGTACATCAGGAACTGTGCCCCAGTGAGAGTCAGTACAGCAGGAACTGTTCCCCAGTGAGTCAGTACATCAGGAACTGTTCCCCAGTGAGTCAGTACATCAGGAACTGTTCCCCAGTGAGAGTCAGTACATCAGAAACTGTTCCCCAGTGAGAGTCAGTACATCAGGAACTGTTCCCCAGTGAGAGTCAGTACATCAGGATCAGTTCCCCTGTGAGAGTCAGTACATCAGGATCTGTTCCCCAGTGAGAGTCAGTACATCAGGAACTGTTCCCCAGTGAGAGTCAGTGCATCAGGAACTGTTCCCCAGTGAGAGTCAGTACATCGGGAACTGTTCCCCGGTGAGTCAGTACATCAGGAACTGTTCCCCAGTGAGTCAGTACATCAGGAACTGTTCCCCAGTGAGAATCAGTACATCAGGAACTGTTCCCCAGTGAGTCAGTACATCAGGAACTGTTCCCCAGTGAGAGTCAGTACATCAGGAACTGTTCCCCAGTGAGTCAGTACATCAGGAACTGTTCCCCAGTGAGTCAGTACATCAGGAACTGTGCCCCAGTGAGAGTCAGTACATCAGGAACTGTTCCCAGTGAGTCAGTACATCAGGAACTGTTCCCCAGTGAGTCAGTACATCAGGAACTGTTCCCCAGTGAGAGTCAGCACATCAGGAACTGTTCCCCAGTGAGAGTCAGTACATCAGAAACTGTTCCCCAGTGAGTCAGTACATCAGGAACTGTTCCCCAGTGAGTCAGTACATCAGGAACTGTTCCCCAGTGAGAGTCAGTACATCAGGAACTGTTCCCCAGTGAGTCAGTACATCAGGAACTGTTCCCCAGTGAGAGTCAGCACATCAGGAACTGTTCCCCAGTGAGAGTCAGTACATCAGAAACTGTTCCCCAGTGAGTCAGTACATCAGGAACTGTTCCCCAGTGAGTCAGTACATCAGGAACTGTTCCCCAGTGAGTCAGTACATCAGGAACTGTTCCCCAGTGAGTCAGAAAATCAGGAACTGTTCCCCAGTGAGTCAATACATCAGGAAATATTCCCCAGTGAGTCAGTACATCAGGAACTGTTCCCCAGTGAGAGTCAGTACATCAGGAACTGTTCCCCAGTGAGTCAGTACATCAGGAACTGTTCCCCAGTGAGTCAGTACATCAGGAACTGTTCCCCAGTGAGAGTCAGTGCATCAGGAACTGTGCCCCAGTGAGTCAGTACATCAGGAACTGTGCCCCAGTGAGAGTCAGTACATCAGGAACTGTTCCCCAGTGAGTCAGTACATCAGGAACTGTTCCCCAGTGAGAGTCAGTACATCAGGAACTGGTCCCCAGTGAGTCAGTACATCAGGGACTGTGCCCCAGTGAGAGTCAGTACATCAGGACTGTGCCCCAGTGAGAGTCAGTACATCAGGAACTGTTCCCCAGTGAGTCAGTACATCAGGAACTGTTCCCCAGTGAGTCAGTACATCAGGAACTGTTCCCCAGTGAGTCAGTACATCAGGAACTGTTCCCCAGTGAGTCAGTACATCAGGAACTGTTCCCCAGTGAGTCAGTACATCAGGAACTGTTCTCCAGTGAGAGTCAGTACATCAGGAACTGTTCCCCCATGAGAGTCAGTACATCAGGAACTGTTCCCCAGTGAGAGTCAGTACATCAGGAACTGTTCCCCAGTGAGAGTCAGTACATCAGGAACTGTTCCCCAGTGAGAGTCAGTACATCAGGAACTGTTCCCCCATGAGAGTCAGTACATCAGGAATTGTTCCCCAGTGAGAGTCAGTACATCAGAAACTGTTCGCCAGTGAGAGTCAATACATCAGAAACTGTTCCCCAGTGAGAGTCAGTACATCAGGAACTGTTCCCCAGTGAGAGTCAGTACATCAGGAACTGTTCCCCAGTGAGTCAGTACATCAGGAACTGTTCCCCAGTGAGAGCCAGTACATCAGGAATTGTTCCCCAGTGAGAGTCAGTACATCAGGAACTGTTCCCCAGTGAGAGTCAGTACATCGGGAACTGTTCCCCAGTGAGTCAGTACATCAGGAACTGTTCCCAGTGAGTCAGTACATCAGGAACTGTTCCCCAGTGAGAGTCAGTACATCAGGAACTGTTCCCCAGTGAGTCAGTACATCAGGAACTGTTCCCCAGTGAGAGTCAGTACATCAGGAACTGTTCCCCAGTGAGTCAGTATATCAGGAACTGTTCCCCAGTGAGTCAGTACATCAGGAACTGTTCCCCAGTGAGTCAGTACATCAGGAACTGTTCCCCTGTGAGAGTCAGTACATCAGGAACTGTTCCCCAGTGAGAGTCAGAACATCAGGAACTGTTCCCCAGTGAGAGTCAGTACATCGGGAACTGTTCCCCTGTGAGAGTCAGTACATCAGGAACTGTGCCCCAGTGAGAGTCAGTACATCAGAAACTGTTCCCCAGTGAGTCAGTACATCAGGAACTGTTCCCCAGTGAGAGTCAGTACATCAGGAATTGTTCCCCAGTGAGAGTCAGCACATCAGGAACTGTTCCCCAGTGAGTCAGTACATCAGGAACTGTTCCCCAGTGAGAGTCAGTACATCAGGAATTGTTCCCCAGTGAGAGTCAGCACATCAGGAACTGTTCCCCAGTGAGAGTCAGTACATCAGGAACTGTTCCCCAGTGAGAGTCAGTACATCGGGAACTGTTCCCCGGTGAGTCAGTACATCATGAACTGTTCCCCAGTGAGTCAGTACATCAGGAACTGTTCCCCAGTGAGTCAGTACATCAGGAACTGTTCCCCAGTGAGAGTCAGTACATCAGGAACTGTTCCCCAGTGAGTCAGTACATCAGGAACTGTTCCCCAGTGAGTCAGTACATCAGGAACTGTTCCCCAGTGAGTCAGTACATCAGGAACTGTTCCCCAGTGAGTCAGAAAATCAGGATATGTTCCCCAGTGAGTCAGTACATCAGGAACTGTTCCCCAGTGAGTCAATACATCAGGAAATATTTCCCAGTGAGAGTCAGTACATCAGAAACTGTTCCCCAGTGAGTCAGTACATCAGGAACTGTTCCCCAGTGAGTCAGTACATCAGGAATTGTTCCCCAGTGAGAGTCAGTACATCAGGAACTGTTCCCCAGTGAGAGTCAGTACATCGGGAACTGTTCCCCTGTGAGAGTCAGTACATCAGGAACTGTTCCCCAGTGAGTCAGTATATCAGGAACTGTTCCCCAGTGAGTCAGTACATCAGGAACTGTTCCCCAGTGAGAGTCAGTACATCGGGAACTGTTCCCCTGTGAGAGTCAGTACATCAGGAACTGTTCCCCAGTGAGTCAGTACATCAGGAACTGTTCCCCTGTGAGAGTCAGTACATCAGGAACTGTTCCCCAGTGAGAGTCAGTACATCAGGAACTGTTCCCCAGTGAGTTAGTACATCAGGAACTGTTCCCCAGTGAGAGTCAGTACATCAGGAACTGTTCCCCAGTGAGAGTCAGTACATCAGGAACTGTTCCCCAGTGAGAGTCAGTACATCGGGAACTGTTCCCCTGTGAGAGCCAGTACATCAGGAACTGTTCCCCAGTGAGAGTCAGCACATCAGGAACTGTTCCCCAGTGAGAGTCAGTACATCAGGAACTGTTCCCCAGTGAGAGTCAGTACATCGGGAACTGTTCCCCGGTGAGTCAGTACATCATGAACTGTTCCCCAGTGAGTCAGTACATCAGGAACTGTTCCCCAGTGAGTCAGTACATCAGGAACTGTTCCCCAGTGAGAGTCAGTACATCAGGAACTGTTCCCCAGTGAGTCAGTACATCAGGAACTGTTCCCCAGTGAGTCAGTACATCAGGAACTGTTCCCCAGTGAGTCAGTACATCAGGAACTGTTCCCTAGTGAGTCAGTACATCAGGAACTGTTCCCCAGTGAGTCAGAAAATCAGGAACTGTTCCCCAGTGAGTCAGTACATCAGGAACTGTTCCCCAGTGAGTCAATACATCAGGAAATATTTCCCAGTGAGAGTCAGTACATCAGAAACTGTTCCCCAGTGAGTCAGTACATCAGGAACTGTTCCCCAGTGAGTCAGTACATCAGGAACTGTTCCCCAGTGAGAGTCAGTATATCAGGAACTGTTCCCCAGTGAGTCAGTACATCAGGAACTGTTCCCCAGTGAGAGTCAGTACATCAGGAACTGTTCCCCAGTGAATCAGTACATCAGGAACTGTTCCCCAGTGAGTCAGTACATCAGGAACTGTTCCCCAGTGAGAGTCAGTACATCAGGAACTGTTCCCCAGTGAGAGTCAGTACATCAGGATCTGTTCCCCAGTGAGTCAGTACATCAGGAACTGTTCCCCAGTGAGTCAGAAAATCATGAACTGTTCCCCAGTGAGTCAGTACATCCGGAGCTGTTCCCCAGTGAGAGTCAGTACATCAGGATCTGTTCCCCAGTGAGTCAGTACATCAGGAACTGTTCCCCAGTGAGTCAGAAAATCATGAACTGTTCCCCAGTGAGTCAGTACATCAGGAACTGTTCCCCAGTGAGTCAGTACATCAGGAACTGTTCCCCAGTGAGAGTCAGTACATCAGGAACTGTTCCCCAGTGAGAGTCAGTACATCAGGAACTGTTCCCCAGTGAGTCAGTACATCAGGAACTGTTCCCCAGTGAGAGTCAGTACATCAGGATCTGTTCCCCAGTGAGTCAGTACATCAGGAACTGTTCCCCAGTGAGTCAGAAAATCAGGAACTGTTCCCCAGTGAGTCAGTACATCAGGAACTGTTCCCCAGTGAGTCAATACATCAGGAAATATTCCCCAGTGAGTCTGTACATCAGGAACTGTTCCCCAGTGAGAGTCAGTACATCAGAAACTGTTCCCCAGTGAGTCAGTACATCAGGAACTGTTCCCCAATGAGTCAGTACATCAGGAACTGTTCCCCAGTGAGTCAGTTCATCAGGAACTGTTCCCCAGTGAGAGTCAGTACATCAGGAACTGTTCCACAGTGAGTCAGTGCATCAGGAACTGTTCCCCAGTGAGTCAGTGCATCAGGAACTGTTCCCCAGTGAGTCAGTACATCAGGAACTGTTCCCCAGTGAGTCAGTACATCAGGAACTGTTCCCCAGTGAGTCAGTACATCAGGAACTGTTCCCCAGTGAGAGTCAGTGCATCAGGAACTGTTCCACAGTGAGTCAGTGCATCAGGAACTGTTCCCCAGTGAGTCAGTACATCAGGAACTGTGCCCCAGTGAGAGTCAGTACAGCAGGAACTGTTCCCCAGTGAGTCAGTACATCAGGAACTGTTCCCCAGTGAGAGTCAGTACATCAGAAACTGTTCCCCAGTGGGAGTCAGTACATCAGGAACTGTTCCCCCATGAGAGTCAGTACATCAGGAACTGTTCCCCAGTGAGAGTCAGTACATCAGGAACTGTTCCCCAGTGAGAGTCAGTACATCAGGAACTGTTCCCCAGTGAGTCAGTACATCAGGAACTGTTCCCCAGTGAGAGTCAGTACATCAGGAACTGTTCCCCAGTGAGTCAGTACATCAGGAACTGTTCCCCAGTGAGAGTCAGTACATCAGAAACTGTTCCCCAGTGAGAGTCAGTACATCAGGAACTGTGCCCCAGTGAGTCAGTACATCAGGAACTGTGCCCCAGTGAGTCAGTACATCAGGAACTGTTCCCCCATGAGAGTCAGCACATCAGGAACTGTTCCCCAGTGAGTCAGTACATCAGGAACTGTGCCCCAGTGAGTCAGTACATCAGGAACTGTGCCCCAGTGAGAGTCAGTACATCAGGAACTGTGCCCCAGTGAGAGTCAGCACATCAGGAACTGTTCCCCAGTGAGTCAGTACATCAGGAACTGTGCCCCAGTGAGTCAGTACATCAGGAACTGTTCCCCAGTGAGTCAGTACATCAGGAACTGTGCCCCAGTGAGAGTCAGTACATCAGGAACTGTTCCCCAGTGAGTCAGTACATCAGGAACTGTTCCCCAGTGAGTCAGTACATCAGGAACTGTTCCCCAGTGAGAGTCAGTACATCAGGAACTCTTCCCCAGTGAGTCAGTACATCAGGAACTGTTCCCCAGTGAGAGTCAGTACATCAGGAACTGTTCCCCATTGAGAGTCAGTACATCAGAAACTGTTCCCCAGTGAGTCAGTACATCAGGAACTGTTCCCCAGTGAGTCAGAAAATCAGGAACTGTTCCCCAGTGAGTCAATACATCAGGAAATATTCCCCAGTGAGTCTGTACATCAGGAACTGTTCCCCAGTGAGTCAGTTCATCAGGAACTGTTCCCCAGTGAGTGAGTACATCAGGCACTGTTCCCCAGTGAGAGTCACTACATTAGGAACTCTTCCCCAGTGAGTCAGTACATCAGGAACTGTTCCCCAGTGAGACAGTACATCAGGAACTGTTCCCCAGTGAGAGTCAGTACATCAGGAACTGTTCCCCAGTGAGTCAGTACATCAGGAACTGTTCCCCAGTTAGAGTCAGTACATCAGGAACTGTTCCCCAGTGAGTCAGTACATCAGGAACTGTTCCCCAGTGAGAGTCAGTACATCAGGAACTGTTCCCCAGTGAGTCAGTACATCAGGAACTGTTCCCCAGTGAGTCAGTACATCAGGAACTGTTCCCCAGTGAGTCAGTACATCAGGAACTGTTCCCCAGTGAGTCAGTACATCAGGAACTGTTCCCCTGTGAGTCAGTACATCAGGAACTGTTCCCCCATGAGAGTCAGTACATCAGGAACTGTTCCCCAGTGAGAGTCAGTACATCAGGAACTGTTCCCCAGTGAGAGTCAGTACATCAGGATCTGTTCCCCAGTGAGTCAGTACATCAGGAACTGTTCCCCAGTGAGTCAGTACATCAGGAACTGTTCCCCAGTGAGTCAGTACATCAGGAACTGTTCCCCAGTGAGTCAGTACATCAGGAACTGTTCCCCAGTGAGTCAGTACATCAGGAACTGTTCCCCTGTGAGTCAGTACATCAGGAACTGTTCCCCCATGAGAGTCAGTACATCAGGAACTGTTCCCCAGTGAGAGTCAGTACATCAGGAACTGTTCCCCAGTGAGAGTCAGTACATCAGGATCTGTTCCCCAGTGAGTCAGTACATCAGGAACTGTTCCCCAGTGAGTCAGTACATCAGGAACTGTTCCCCAGTGAGTCAGTACATCAGGAACTGTTCCCCAGTGAGAGTCAGTACATCAGGAACTGTTCCCCAGTGAGAGTCAGTACATCAGGAACTGTTCCCCAGTGAGAGTCAGTACATCAGGAACTGTTCCCCAGTGAGAGTCAGTACATCAGGAACTGTTCCCCAGTGAGAGTCAGTACATCAGGAACTGTTCCCCAGTGAGAGTCAGTACATCAGGAACTGTTCCCCAGTGAGTCAGAAAATCAGGAACTGTTCCCCAGTGAGTCTGTACATCAGGAACTGTTCCCCAGTGAGTCAGTTCATCAGGAACTGTTCCCCAGTGAGTCAGTACATCAGGAACTGTTCCCCAGTGAGAGTCAGTACATTAGGAACTCTTCCCCAGTGAGAGTCAGTACATCAGGAACTGTTCCCCAGTGAGTCAGTACATCAGGAACTGTTCCCCAGTGAGTCAGTACATCAGGAACTGTTCCCCAGTGAGAGTCAGTACATCAGGAACTGTTCCCCTGTGAGAGTCAGTACATCAGGAACTGTTCCCCAGTGAGTCAGTACATCAGGAACTGTTCCCCAGTGAGAGTCAGCACATCAGGAACTGTTCCCCAGTGAGAGTCAGTACATCAGAAACTGTTCCCCAGTGAGTCAGTACATCAGGAACTGTTCCCCAGTGAGAGTCAGTACATCAGGAACTGTTCCCCAGTGAGTCAGAAAATCAGGAACTGTTCCCCAGTGAGTCTGTACATCAGGAACTGTTCCCCAGTGAGTCAGTACATCAGGAACTGTTCCCCAGTGAGATTCAGTACATCAGGAACTGTTCCCCAGTGAGAGTCAGTACATCAGGAACTGTTCCCCAGTGAGTCAGAAAATCAGGAACTGTTCCCCAGTGAGTCTGTACATCAGGAACTGTTCCCCAGTGAGAGTCAGTACATCAGGAACTGTTCCCCAGTGAGAGTCAGTACAGCAGGAACTGTTCCCCAGTGAGTCAGTACATCAGGAACTGTTCCCCAGTGAGTCAGTTCATCAGGAACTGTTCGCCAGTGAGTCAGTACATCAGGAACTGTTCCCCAGTGAGAGTCAGTACATCAGGAACTGTTCCCCAGTGAGAGTCAGTACATCAGGAACTGTTCCCCAGTGAGTCAGTACATCAGGAACTGTGCCCCAGTGAGAGTCAGTACATCAGGAACTGTTCCCCAGTGAGTCAGTACATCAGGAACTGTTCCCCAGTGAGAGTCAGTACATCAGGAACTGTTCCCCAGTGAGAGTCAGTACATCAGGAACTGTTCCCCAGTGAGTCAGTACATCAGGAACTGTTCCCCAGTGAGAGTCAGTACATCAGGATCTGTTCCCCAGTGAGTCAGTACATCAGGAACTGTTCCCCAGTGAGTCAGAAAATCAGGAACTGTTCCCCAGTGAGTCAGTACATCAGGAACTGTTCCCCAGTGAGTCAATACATCAGGAAATATTCCCCAGTGAGTCTGTACATCAGGAACTGTTCCCCAGTGAGAGTCAGTACATCAGAAACTGTTCCCCAGTGAGTCAGTACATCAGGAACTGTTCCCCAATGAGTCAGTACATCAGGAACTGTTCCCCAGTGAGTCAGTTCATCAGGAACTGTTCCCCGGTGAGAGTCAGTACATCAGGAACTGTTCCACAGTGAGTCAGTGCATCAGGAACTGTTCCCCAGTGAGTCAGTACATCAGGAACTGTTCCCCAGTGAGTCAGTACATCAGGAACTGTTCCCCAGTGAGTCAGTACATCAGGAACTGTTCCCCAGTGAGTCAGTACATCAGGAACTGTTCCCCAGTGAGAGTCAGTGCATCAGGAACTGTTCCACAGTGAGTCAGTGCATCAGGAACTGTTCCCCAGTGAGTCAGTACATCAGGAACTGTGCCCCAGTGAGAGTCAGTACAGCAGGAACTGTTCCCCAGTGAGTCAGTACATCAGGAACTGTTCCCCAGTGAGAGTCAGTACATCAGAAACTGTTCCCCAGTGGGAGTCAGTACATCAGGAACTGTTCCCCCATGAGAGTCAGTACATCAGGAACTGTTCCCCAGTGAGAGTCAGTACATCAGGAACTGTTCCCCAGTGAGAGTCAGTACATCAGGAACTGTTCCCCAGTGAGTCAGTACATCAGGAACTGTTCCCCAGTGAGAGTCAGTACATCAGGAACTGTTCCCCAGTGAGTCAGTACATCAGGAACTGTTCCCCAGTGAGAGTCAGTACATCAGAAACTGTTCCCCAGTGAGAGTCAGTACATCAGGAACTGTGCCCCAGTGAGTCAGTACATCAGGAACTGTGCCCCAGTGAGTCAGTACATCAGGAACTGTTCCCCCATGAGAGTCAGCACATCAGGAACTGTTCGCCAGTGAGTCAGTACATCAGGAACTGTGCCCCAGTGAGTCAGTACATCAGGAACTGTGCCCCAGTGAGAGTCAGTACATCAGGAACTGTGCCCCAGTGAGTCAGTACATCAGGAACTGTTCCCCAGTGAGTCAGTACATCAGGAACTGTTCCCCAGTGAGAGTCAGTACATCAGGAACTCTTCCCCAGTGAGTCAGTACATCAGGAACTGTTCCCCAGTGAGAGTCAGTACATCAGGAACTGTTCCCCAGTGAGAGTCAGTACATCAGAAACTGTTCCCCAGTGAGTCAGTACATCAGGAACTGTTCCCCAGTGAGTCAGAAAATCAGGAACTGTTCCCCAGTGAGTCAATACATCAGGAAATATTCCCCAGTGAGTCTGTACATCAGGAACTGTTCCCCAGTGAGTCAGTTCATCAGGAACTGTTCCCCAGTGAGTGAGTACATCAGGCACTGTTCCCCAGTGAGAGTCACTACATTAGGAACTCTTCCCCAGTGAGTCAGTACATCAGGAACTGTTCCCCAGTGAGACAGTACATCAGGAACTGTTCCCCAGTGAGAGTCAGTACATCAGGAACTGTTCCCCAGTGAGTCAGTACATCAGGAACTGTTCCCCAGTTAGAGTCAGTACATCAGGAACTGTTCCCCAGTGAGTCAGTACATCAGGAACTGTTCCCCAGTGAGAGTCAGTACATCAGGAACTGTTCCCCAGTGAGTCAGTACATCAGGAACTGTTCCCCAGTGAGTCAGTACATCAGGAACTGTTCCCCAGTGAGTCAGTACATCAGGAACTGTTCCCCAGTGAGTCAGTACATCAGGAACTGTTCCCCTGTGAGTCAGTACATCAGGAACTGTTCCCCCATGAGAGTCAGTACATCAGGAACTGTTCCCCAGTGAGAGTCAGTACATCAGGAACTGTTCCCCAGTGAGAGTCAGTACATCAGGATCTGTTCCCCAGTGAGTCAGTACATCAGGAACTGTTCCCCAGTGAGTCAGTACATCAGGAACTGTTCCCCAGTGAGTCAGTACATCAGGAACTGTTCCCCAGTGAGAGTCAGTACATCAGGAACTGTTCCCCAGTGAGTCAGTACATCAGGAACTGTTCCCCAGTGAGAGTCAGTACATCAGGAACTGTTCCCCAGTGAGAGTCAGTACATCAGGAACTGTTCCCCAGTGAGAGTCAGTACATCAGGAACTGTTCCCCAGTGAGTCAGTACATCAGGAACTGTTCCCCAGTGAGTCAGTACATCAGGAACTGTTCCCCAGTGAGTCAGTACATCAGGAACTGTTCCCCAGTGAGTCAGTACATCAGGAACTGTTCCCCAGTGAGAGTCAGTACATCAGGAACTGTTCCCCAGTGAGAGTCAGTACATCAGGAACTGTTCCCCAGTGAGAGTCAGTACATCAGGAACTGTTCCCCAGTGAGTCAGTACATCAGGAACTGTTCCCCAGTGAGTCAGTACATCAGGAACTGTTCCCCAGTGAGAGTCAGTACATCAGGAACTGTTCCCCAGTGAGTCAGTACATCAGGAACTGTTCCCCAGTGAGTCAGTACATCAGGAACTGTTCCCCAGTGAGTCAGTACATCAGGAACTGTTCCCCAGTGAGTCAGTACATCAGGAACTGTTCCCCAGTGAGTCAGTACATCAGGAACTGTTCCCCAGTGAGTCAGTACATCAGGAACTGTTCCCCAGTGAGAGTCAGTACATCAGGAACTGTTCCCCAGTGAGTCAGTACATCAGGAACTGTTCCTCAGTGAGAGTCAGTACATCAGGAACTGTTCCCCAGTGAGTCAGTACATCAGGAACTGTTCCCCAGTGAGTCAGTACATCAGGAACTGTTCCCCAGTGAGAGTCAGTACATCAGGAACTGTTCCCCAGTGAGAGTCAGTACATCAGGAACTGTTCCCCAGTGAGAGTCAGTACATCAGGAACTGTTCCCCAGTGAGAGTCAGTACATCAGGAACTGTTCCCCAGTGAGGGTCAGTACATCAGGAACTGTTCCCCAGTGAGAGTCAGTACATCAGGAACTGTTCCCCAGTGAGGGTCAGTACATCAGGAACTGTTCCTCAGTGAGAGTCAGTACATCGGGAACTGTTCCCCAGTGAGTCAGTACATCAGGAACTGTTCCCCAGTGAGTCAGTACATCAGGAACTGTTCCCCAGTGAGAGTCAGTGCATCAGGAACTGTTCCCCAGTGAGTCAGTGCATCAGGAACTGTTCCCCAGTGAGTCAGTACATCAGGAACTGTTCCCCAGTGAGAGTCAGTACATCAGGAACTGTTCCCCAGTGAGAGTCAATACATCGGGAACTGTTCCCCAGTGAGTCAGTACATCAGGAACTGTTCCCCAGTGAGTCAGTACATCAGGAACTGTTCCCCAGTGAGTCAGTACATCAGGAACTGTTCCCCAGTGAGAGTCAGTACATCAGGAACTGTTCCCCAGTGAGAGTCAATACATCAGGAACTGTTCCCCAGTGAGTCAGTACATCAGGAACTGTTCCCCAGTGAGTCAGTACATCAGGAACTGTTCCCCAGTGAGTCAGTACATCAGGAACTGTTCCCCAGTGAGTCAGTACATCAGGAACTGTTCCCCAGTGAGAGTCAGTACATCAGGAACTGTTCCCCAGTGAGTCAGTACATCAGGAACTGTTCCCCAGTGAGTCAGTACATCAGGAACTGTTCCCCAGTGAGTCAGTACATCAGGAACTGTTCGCCAGTGAGTCAGTACATCAGGAACTGTTCCCCAGTGAGTCAGTACATCAGGAACTGTTCCCCAGTGAGTCAGTACATCAGGAACTGTTCCCCAGTGAGAGTCAGTACATCAGGAACTGTTCCCCAGTGAGTCAGTACATCAGGAACTGTTCCTCAGTGAGAGTCAGTACATCAGGAACTGTTCCCCAGTGAGTCAGTACATCAGGAACTGTTCCCCAGTGAGTCAGTACATCAGGAACTGTTCCCCAGTGAGAGTCAGTACATCAGGAACTGTTCCCCAGTGAGAGTCAGTACATCAGGAACTGTTCCCCAGTGAGAGTCAGTACATCAGGAACTGTTCCCCAGTGAGAGTCAGTACATCAGGAACTGTTCCCCAGTGAGGGTCAGTACATCAGGAACTGTTCCCCAGTGAGAGTCAGTACATCAGGAACTGTTCCCCAGTGAGAGTCAGTACATCAGGAACTGTTCCCCAGTGAGTCAGTACATCAGGAACTGTTCCCCAGTGAGGGTCAGTACATCAGGAACTGTTCCCCAGTGAGGGTCAGTACATCAGGAACTGTTCCCCAGTGAGAGTCAGTACATCAGGAACTGTTCCCCAGTGAGAGTCAGTACATCAGGAACTGTTCCCCAGTGAGAGTCAGTACATCAGGAACTGTTCCCCAGTGAGAGTCAGTACATCAGGAACTGTTCCCCAGTGAGGGTCAGTACATCAGGAACTGTTCCCCAGTGAGAGTCAGTACATCAGGAACTGTTCCCCAGTGAGGGTCAGTACATCAGGAACTGTTCCTCAGTGAGAGTCAGTACATCGGGAACTGTTCCCCAGTGAGTCAGTACATCAGGAACTGTTCCCCAGTGAGTCAGTACATCAGGAACTGTTCCCCAGTGAGTCAGTACATCAGGAACTGTTCCCCAGTGAGAGTCAGTAGATCAGGAACTGTTCCCCAGTGAGAGTCAGTGCATCAGGAACTGTTCCCCAGTGAGAGTCAGTACATCAGGAACTGTTCCCCAGTGAGAGTCAGTACATCAGGAACTGTTCCCCAGTGAGAGTCAGTACATCAGGAACTGTTCCCCAGTGAGTCAGTACATCAGGAACTGTTCCCCAGTGAGTCAGTACATCAGGAACTGTTCCCCAGTGAGTCAGTACATCAGGAACTGTTCCCCAGTGAGTCAGTACATCAGGAACTGTTCCCCAGTGAGTCAGTGCATCAGGAACTGTTCCCCAGTGAGAGTCAGTACATCAGGAACTGTTCCCCAGTGAGAGTCAGTATATCAGGAACTGTTCCCCAGTGAGAGTCAGTACATCAGGAACTGTTCCCCAGTGAGAGTCAGTACATCAGGAACTGTTCCCCAGTGAGTCAGTACATCAGGAACTGTTCCCCAGTGAGAGTCAGTACATCAGGAACTGTTCCCCAGTGAGAGTCAGTACATCAGGAACTGTTCCCCAGTGAGAGTCAGTACATCAGGAACTGTTCCCCAGTGAGAGTCAGTACATCAGGAACTGTTCCCCAGTGAGTCAGTACATCAGGAACTGTTCCCCAGTGAGAGTCAGTACATCAGGAACTGTTCCCCAGTGAGTCAGTACATCAGGAACTGTTCCCCAGTGAGTCAGTACATCAGGAACTGTTCCCCAGTGAGAGTCAGTACATCAGGAACTGTTCCCCAGTGAGTCAGTACATCAGGAACTGTTCCCCAGTGAGAGTCAGTACATCAGGAACTGTTCCCCAGTGAGTCAGTACATCAGGAACTGTTCCCCAGTGAGAGTCAGTACATCAGGAACTGTTCCCCAGTGAGTCAGTACATCAGGAACTGTTCCCCAGTGAGTCAGTACATCAGGAACTGTTCCCCAGTGTGAGTCAGTACATCAGGAACTGTTCCCCAGTGAGAGTCAGTACATCAGGAACTGTTCCCCAGTGAGTCAGTACATCAGGAACTGTTCCCCAGTGAGAGTCAGTACATCAGGAACTGTTCCCCAGTGAGTCAGTACATCAGGAACTGTTCCCCAGTGAGAGTCAGTACATCAGGAACTGTTCCCCAGTGAGAGTCAGTACATCAGGAACTGTTCCCCAGTAAGTCAGTACATCAGGAACTGTTCCCCAGTGAGTCAATACATCAGGAACTGTTCCTCAGTGAGAGTCAGTACATCAGGAACTGTTCCCCAGTGAGTCAGTACATCAGGAACTGTTCCCCAGTGAGTCAGTATATCAGGAACTGTTCCCCAGTGAGTCAGTACATCAGGAACTGTTCCCCAGTGAGTCAGTACATCAGGAACTGTTCCCCAGTGAGAGTCAGTACATCAGGAACTGTTCCCCAGTGAGTCAGTACATCAGGAACTGTTCCCCAGTGAGTCAATACATCAGGAACTGTTCCCCAGTGAGAGTGAGTACATCAGGAACTGTTCCCCAGTGAGAGTCAGTACTTCAGGAACTGTTCCCCAGTGTAAGCCTGTACATCAGGAACTGTTCCCCAGTGAGTCAGTACATCAGGAACTGTTCCCCAGTGAGTCAGTACATTAGGAACTGTTCCCCAGTGAGTCAGTACATCAGGAACTGTTCCCCAGTGAGTCAGTATATCAGGAACTGTTCCCCAGTGAGTCAGTACATCAGGAACTGTTCCCCAGTGAGAGTCAGTACATCAGGAACTGTTCCCCAGTGAGAGTCAGTACATCAGGAACTGTTCCCCAGTGAGTCAGTACATCAGGAACTGTTCCCCAGTGAGTCAGTACATCAGGAACTGTTCCCCAGTGAGAGTCAGTAGATCAGGAACTTTTCCCCAGTGAGTCAGTACATCAGGAACTGTTCCCCAGTGAGAGTCAGTACATCAGGAACTGATCCCCAGTGAGAGTCAGTAGATCAGGAACTTTTCCCCAGTGAGTCAGTACATCAGGAACTGTTCCCCAGTGAGAGTCAGTACATCAGGAACTGATCCCCAGTGAGAGTCAGTAGATCAGGAACTTTTCCCCAGTGAGTCAGTACATCAGGAACTGTTCCCCAGTGAGTCACTACATCAGGAACTGTTCCCCAGTGAGAGTCAGTACATCAGGAACTGTTCCCCAGTGAGAGTCAGTAGATCAGGAACTTTTCCCCAGTGAGTCAGTTCATCAGGAACTGTTCCCCAGTGAGTCAGTACATCAGGAACTGTTCCCCAGTGAGTCAGTACATCAGGAACTGTTCCCCAGTGAGAGTCAGTACATTATGAACTCTTCCCCAGTGAGTCAGTACATCAGGAACTGTTCCCCAGTGAGAGTCAGTACATCAGGAACTGTTCCCCAGTGAGTCAGTACATCAGGAACTGTTCCCCAGTGAGAGTCAGTACATTATGAACTCTTCCCCAGTGAGTCAGTACATCAGGAACTGTTCCCCAGTGAGAGTCAGTACATCAGGAACTGTTCCCCAGTGAGTCAGTACATCAGGAACTGTTCCCCAGTGAGAGTCAGTACATCAGGAACTGTTCCCCAGTGAGTCAGTACATCAGAAACTGTTCCCCAGTGAGTCAGTACATCAGGAACTGTTCCCCAGTGAGAGTCAGTACATTATGAACTCTTCCCCAGTGAGTCAGTACATCAGGAACTGTTCCCCAGTGAGAGTCAGTACATCAGGAACTGTTCCCCAGTGAGTCAGTACATCAGGAACTGTTCCCCAGTGAGAGTCAGTACATCAGGAACTGTTCCCCAGTGAGTCAGTACATCAGAAACTGTTCCCCAGTGAGAGTCAGTACATTATGAACTCTTCCCCAGTGAGTCAGTACATCAGGAACTGTTCCCCAGTGAGAGTCAGTACATCAGGAACTGTTCCCCAGTGAGTCAGTACATCAGGAACTGTTCCCCACTGAGAGTCAGTACATCAGGAACTGTTCCCCAGTGAGAGTCAGTACATCAGGAACTGTTCCCCAGTGAGTCAGTACATCAGGAACTGTTCCCCACTGAGAGTCAGTACATCAGGAACTGTTCCCCAGTGAGAGTCAGTACATCAGGAACTGTTCCCCAGTGAGTCAGTACATCAGGAACTGTTCCCCAGTGAGTCAGTACATCAGGAACTGTTCCCCAGTGAGTCAGTACATTAGGAACTGTTCCCCAGTGAGTCAGTACATCAGGAACTGTTCCCCAGTGAGAGTCAGTACATCAGGAACTGTTCCCCAGTGAGTCAGTACATCAGGAACTGTTCCCCAGTGAGAGTCAGTACATCAGGAACTGTTCCCCAGTGAGAGTCAGTACATCAGGAACTGTTCCCCAGTGAGAGTCAGTAGATCAGGAACTTTTCCCCAGTGAGTCAGTACATCAGGAACTGTTCCCCAGTGAGTCACTACATCAGAAACTGTTCCCCAGTGAGAGTGAGTACATCAGGAACTGTTCCCCAGTGAGAGTCAGTACATCAGGAACTGTGCCCCAGTGAGTCAGTATATCAGGAACTGTTCCCCAGTGAGTCAGTACATCAGGAACTGTTCCCCAGTGAGTCAGTACATCAGAAACTGTTCCCGTGTGAGTCAATACATCAGGAACTATTCCCCAGTGAGTCTGTACATCAGGAACTGTTCCCCAGTGAGTCAATACATCAGGAACTATTCCCCAGTGAGTCTGTACATCAGGAACTGTTCCCCAGTGAGTCAGTACATCAGAAACTGTTCCCCAGTGAGAGTCAGAACATTATGAACTCTTCCCCAGTGAGTCAGTACATCAGGAACTGTTCCCCAGTGAGAGTCAGTACATCAGGAACTGTTCCCCAGTGAGAGTCAGTTCATCAGGAACTGTTCCCCAGTGAGTCAGTACATCAGGAACTGTTCCCCAGTGAGAGTCAGTACATCAGGAACTGTTCCCCAGTGAGAGTCAGTACATCAGGAACTGTTCCCCAGTGAGAGTCAGCACATCAGGAACTGTTCCCCAGTGAGAGTCAGTACATCAGAAACTGTTCTCCAGTGAGTCAGTACATCAGGAACTGTTCCCCAGTGAGTCAGTACATCAGGAACTGTTCCCCAGTGAGTCAGTACATCAGGAACTGTTCCCCAGTGAGTCAGTCCATCAGGAACTGTTCCCCAGTGAGACAGTACATCAGGAACTGTTCCCCAGTGAGAGTCAGTACATCAGGAACTGTTCCCCAGTGAGTCAGTACATCAGGAACTGTTCCCCAGTGAGTCAGTACATCAGGAACTGTTCCCCAGTGAGTCAGTACATCAGGAACTGTTCCCCAGTGAGTCAGTTCATCAGGAACTGTTCCCCAGTGAGTCAGTACATCAGGAACTGTTCCCCAGTGAGAGTCAGTACATCAGGAACTGTTCCCCAGTGAGTCAGTACATCAGGAACTGTCCCCCAGTGAGCCAGTACATCAGGAACTGTTCCCCAGTGAGAGTCAGTACATCAGGAACTGTTCCCCAGTGAGTCAGTACATCAGGAACTGTTCCCCAGTGAGTCAGTACATCAGGAACTGTTCCCCAGTGAGAGTCAGTAGTGCAGGAACTGTTCCCCAGTGAGTCAGTACATCAGGAACTGTTCCCCAGTGAGAGTCAGTACATCAGGAACTGTTCCCCAGTGAGAGTCAGTACATCAGGAACTGTTCCCCAGTGAGAGTCAGCACATCAGGAACTGTTCCCCAGTGAGAGTCAGTACATCAGAAACTGTTCCCCAGTGAGTCAGTACATCAGGAACTGTTCCCCAGTGAGAGTCAGTACATCAGGAACTGTTCCCCAGTGAGTCAGTACATCAGGAACTGTTCCCCAGTGAGGCAGTACATCAGGAACTGTTCCCCAGTGAGTCAGTACATCAGAAACTGTTCCCCAGTGAGAGTCAGTACATCAGGAATTGTTCCCCAGTGAGTCAGTACATCAGGAACTGTTCCCCAGTGAGTCAGTACATCAGGAACTGTTCCCCAGTGAGTCAGTACATCAGGAACTGTTCCCCAGTGAGAGTCAGAAAATCAGGAACTGTTCCCCAGTGAGTCAGAAAATCAGGAACTGTTCCCCAGTGAGTCAGTACATCAGGAACTGTTCCCCAGTGAGTCAGTACATCAGGAACTGTTCCCCAGTGCGTCAATACATCAGGAACTATTCCCCAGTGAGTCTGCACATCAGGAACTGTTCCCCAGTGAGTCAGTTCATCAGGAACTGTTCCCCAGTGAGAGTCAGTGCATCAGGAACTGTTCCCCAGTGAGAGTCAGTACATTAGGAACTCTTCCCCAGTGAGTCAGTACATCAGGAACTGTTCCCCAGTGAGAGTCAGTACATCAGGAACTGTTCCCCAGTGAGAGTCAGTACATCAGGAACTGTTCCCCAGTGAGAGTCAGTACATCAGGAACTGTTCCCCAGTGAGAGTCAGTACATCAGGAACTGTTCCCCAGTGAGTCAGTACATCAGGAACTGTTCCCCAGTGAGTCAGTACATCAGGAACTGTTCCCCAGTGAGAGTCAGTACATCAGGAACTGTTCCCCAGTGAGAGTCAGTACATCGGGAACTGTTCCCCTGTGAGAGTCAGTACATCAGGAACTGTGCCCCAGTGAGAGTCAGTACATCAGGAACTGTTCCCCAGTGAGTCAGTACATCAGGAACTGTTCCCCAGTGAGAGTCAGTACATCAGGAACTGTTCCCCAGTGAGTCAGTACATCAGGAACTGTGCCCCAGTGAGAGTCAGTACATCAGGAACTGTGCCCCAGTGAGAGTCAGTACATCAGGAACTGTTCCCCAGTGAGTCAGTACATCAGGAACTGTTCCCCAGTGAGTCAGTACATCAGGAACTGTTCGCCAGTGAGTCAGAAAATCAGGAACTGTTCCCCAGTGAGTCAGTACATCAGGAACTGTTCCCCAGTGAGTCAGTACATCAGGAACTGTTCCCCAGTGAGAGTCAGTACATCAGGAACTGTTCCCCAGTGAGAGTCAGTACATCAGGAACTGTTCCCCAGTGAGTCAGTACATCAGGAACTGTTCCCCAGTGAGTCAGTACATCAGGAACTGTTCCCCAGTGAGAGTCAGTACATCAGGAACTGTTCCCCAGTGAGTCAGTACATCAGGAACTGTTCCCCAGTGAGTCAGTACATCAGGAACTGTTCCCCAGTAAGTCAGTACATCAGGAACTGTTCCCCAGTGAGTCAATACATCAGGAAATATTTCCCAGTGAGAGTCAGTACATCAGGAACTGTTCCCCAGTGAGTCAGTACATCAGGAACTGTTCCCCAGTGAGAGTCAGTACATCAGGAACTGTTCCCCAGTGAGTCAGTACATCAGGAACTGTTTCCCAGTGAGTCAGTACATCAGGAACTGTTCCCCAGTGAGTCAGTACATCAGGAACTGTTCCCCAGTGAGAGTCAGTACATCAGAAACTGTTCCCCAGTGAGTCAGTACATCAGGAGCTGTTCCCCAGTGAGAGTCAGTACATCAGGAACTGTTCCCCAGTGAGAGTCAGTACATCAGGAACTGTTCCCCAGTGAGAGTTAGTACATCAGGAACTGTTCCCCAGTGAGAGTCAGTACATCAGGAACTGTTCCCCAGTGAGAGTCAGTACATCAGGAACTGTTCCCCAGTGAGAGTCAGTACATCAGGATCTGTTCCCCAGTGAGTCAGTACATCAGGAACTGTTCCCCAGTGAGTCAGAAAATCAGGAACTGTTCCCCAGTGAGTCAGTACATCAGGCACTGTTCCCCAGTGAGTCAATACATCAGGAAATATTCCCCAGTGAGTCTGTACATCAGGAACTGTTCCCCAGTGAGTCAATACATCAGGAAATATTCCCCAGTGAGTCAGTACATCAGGAACTGTTCCCCAGTGAGTCAGTACATCAGGCACTGTTCCCCAGTGAGAGTCAGTACATTAGGAACTCTTCCCCAGTGAGTCAGTACATCAGGAACTGTTCCCCAGTGAGTCAGTACATCAGGAACTGTTCCCCAGTGAGTCAGTACATCAGGAACTGTTCCCCAGTGAGTCAGTACATCAGGCACTGTTCCCCAGTGAGAGTCAGTACATTAGGAACTCTTCCCCAGTGAGTCAGTACATCAGGAACTGTTCCCCAGTGAGTCAGTACATCAGGAACTGTTCCCCAGTGAGTCAGTACATCAGGAACTGTTCCCCAGTAAGTCAGTACATCAGGAACTGTTCCCCAGTGAGTCAATACATCAGGAAATATTTCCCAGTGAGAGTCAGTACATCAGAAACTGTTCCCCAGTGAGTCAGTACATCAGGAGCTGTTCCCCAGTGAGAGTCAGTACATCAGGAACTGTTCCCCAGTGAGAGTCAGTACATCAGGAACTGTTCCCCAGTGAGAGTTAGTACATCAGGAACTGTTCCCCAGTGAGAGTCAGTACATCATGAACTGTTCCCCAGTGAGAGTCAGTACATCAGGAACTGTTCCCCAGTGAGAGTCAGTACATCAGGATCTGTTCCCCAGTGAGTTAGTACATCAGGAACTGTTCCCCAGTGAGTCAGAAAATCAGGAACTGTTCCCCAGTGAGTCAGTACATCAGGCACTGTTCCCCAGTGAGTCAATACATCAGGAAATATTCCCCAGTGAGTCTGTACATCAGGAACTGTTCCCCAGTGAGTCAATACATCAGGAAATATTCCCCAGTGAGTCTGTACATCAGGAACTGTTCCCCAGTGAGTCAGTACATCAGGCACTGTTCCCCAGTGAGTCAATACATCAGGAAATATTCCCCAGTGAGTCTGTACATCAGGAACCGTTCCCCAGTGAGTCAATACATCAGGAAATATTCCCCAGTGAGTCTGTACATCAGGAACTGTTCCCCAGTGAGTCAGTACATCAGGCACTGTTCCCCAGTGAGAGTCAGTACATTAGGAACTCTTCCCCAGTGAGTCAGTACATCAGGAACTGTTCCCCAGTGAGTCAGTACATCAGGAACTGTTCCCCAGTGAGTCAGTACATCAGAAACTGTTCCCCAGTGAGAGTCAGTACATCAGGAACTGTTCCCCAGTGAGAGTCAGTACATCAGGAACTGTTCCCCAGTGAGAGTCAGTACATCAGGAACTGTTCCCCAGTGAGTCAGTACATCAGGAACTGTTCCCCAGTGAGAGTCAGTACATCAGGAACTGTTCCCCAGTGAGAGTCAGTACATCAGGAACTGTTCCCCAGTGAGTCAGTACATCAGGAACTGTTCCCCAGTGAGTCAGTACATCAGGAACTGTTCCCCAGTGAGAGTCAGTACATCAGGAACTGTTCCCCAGTGAGAGTCAGTACATCAGGAACTGTTCCCCCATGAGAGTCAGTACATCAGGAATTGTTCCCCAGTGAGAGTCAATACATCAGAAACTGTTCCCCAGTGAGAGTCAATACATCAGGAATTGTTCCCCAGTGAGAGTCAGTACATCATGAACTGTTCCTCAGTGAGTCAGTACATCAGGAACTGTTCCCCAGTGAGAGTCAGTACATCAGGAACTGTTCCCCAGTGAGTCAGTACATCAGGAACTGTTCCCCAGTGAGAGCCAGTACATCAGGAATTGTTCCCCAGTGAGAGTCAGTACATCAGGAACTGTTCCCCAGTGAGAGTCAGTACATCGGGAACTGTTCCCCTGTGAGAGTCAGTACATCAGGAACTGTTCCCCAGTGAGAGTCAGTACATCAGGAACTGTTCCCCAGTGAGTCAGTACATCAGGAACTGTTCCCCAGTGAGTCAGTACATCAGGAACTGTTCCCCTGTGAGAGTCAGTACATCAGGAACTGTTCCCCAGTGAGAGTCAGTACATCAGGAACTGTTCTACAGTGAGAGTCAGTACATCGGGAACTGTTCCCCTGTGAGAGCCAGTACATCAGGAATTGTTCCCCAGTGAGAGTCAGCACATCAGGAACTGTTCCCCAGTGAGAGTCAGTACATCAGGAACTGTTCCCCAGTGAGAGTCAGTACATCGGGAACTGTTCCCCGGTGAGTCAGTACATCAGGAACTGTTCCCCAGTGAGTCAGTACATCATGAACTGTTCCCCAGTGAGTCAGTACATCAGGAACTGTTCCCCAGTGAGAGCCAGTACATCAGGAACTGTTCCCCAGTGAGTCAGTACATCAGGAACTGTTCCCCAGTGAGAGTCAGTACATCAGGAACTGTTCCCCAGTGAGTCAGTACATCAGGAACTGTTCCCCAGTGAGAGTCAGTACATCAGGAACTGTTCCCCAGTGAGTCAGTACATCAGGAACTGTTCCCCAGTGAGTCAGTACATCAGGAACTGTTCCCCAGTGTGAGTCAGTACATCAGGAACTGTTCCCCAGTGAGAGTCAGTACATCAGGAACTGTTCCCCAGTGAGTCAGTACATCAGGAACTGTTCCCCAGTGAGAGTCAGTACATCAGGAACTGTTCCCCAGTGAGTCAGTACATCAGGAACTGTTCCCCAGTGAGAGTCAGTACATCAGGAACTGTTCCCCAGTGAGAGTCAGTACATCAGGAACTGTTCCCCAGTAAGTCAGTACATCAGGAACTGTTCCCCAGTGAGTCAATACATCAGGAACTGTTCCTCAGTGAGAGTCAGTACATCAGGAACTGTTCCCCAGTGAGTCAGTACATCAGGAACTGTTCCCCAGTGAGTCAGTATATCAGGAACTGTTCCCCAGTGAGTCAGTACATCAGGAACTGTTCCCCAGTGAGTCAGTACATCAGGAACTGTTCCCCAGTGAGAGTCAGTACATCAGGAACTGTTCCCCAGTGAGTCAGTACATCAGGAACTGTTCCCCAGTGAGTCAATACATCAGGAACTGTTCCCCAGTGAGAGTGAGTACATCAGGAACTGTTCCCCAGTGAGAGTCAGTACTTCAGGAACTGTTCCCCAGTGTAAGCCTGTACATCAGGAACTGTTCCCCAGTGAGTCAGTACATCAGGAACTGTTCCCCAGTGAGTCAGTACATTAGGAACTGTTCCCCAGTGAGTCAGTACATCAGGAACTGTTCCCCAGTGAGTCAGTATATCAGGAACTGTTCCCCAGTGAGTCAGTACATCAGGAACTGTTCCCCAGTGAGAGTCAGTACATCAGGAACTGTTCCCCAGTGAGAGTCAGTACATCAGGAACTGTTCCCCAGTGAGTCAGTACATCAGGAACTGTTCCCCAGTGAGTCAGTACATCAGGAACTGTTCCCCAGTGAGAGTCAGTAGATCAGGAACTTTTCCCCAGTGAGTCAGTACATCAGGAACTGTTCCCCAGTGAGAGTCAGTACATCAGGAACTGATCCCCAGTGAGAGTCAGTAGATCAGGAACTTTTCCCCAGTGAGTCAGTACATCAGGAACTGTTCCCCAGTGAGAGTCAGTACATCAGGAACTGATCCCCAGTGAGAGTCAGTAGATCAGAAACTTTTCCCCAGTGAGTCAGTACATCAGGAACTGTTCCCCAGTGAGTCACTACATCAGGAACTGTTCCCCAGTGAGAGTCAGTACCTCAGGAACTGTTCCCCAGTGAGTCAGTTCATCAGGAACTGTTCCCCAGTGAGTCAGTACGTCAGAAACTGTTCCCCAGTGAGAGTCAGTACATTATGAACTCTTCCCCAGTGAGTCAGTACATCAGGAACTGTTCCCCAGTGAGAGTCAGTACATCAGGAACTGTTCCCCAGTGAGTCAGTACATCAGGAACTGTTCCCCACTGAGAGTCAGTACATCAGGAACTGTTCCCCAGTGAGAGTCAGTACATCAGGAACTGTTCCCCAGTGAGTCAGTACATCAGGAACTGTTCCCCACTGAGAGTCAGTACATCAGGAACTGTTCCCCAGTGAGAGTCAGTACATCAGGAACTGTTCCCCAGTGAGTCAGTACATCAGGAACTGTTCCCCAGTGAGTCAGTACATCAGGAACTGTTCCCCAGTGAGTCAGTACATTAGGAACTGTTCCCCAGTGAGTCAGTACATCAGGAACTGTTCCCCAGTGAGTCAGTATATCAGGAACTGTTCCCCAGTGAGTCAGTACATCAGGAACTGTTCCCCAGTGAGAGTCAGTACATCAGGAACTGTTCCCCAGTGAGAGTCAGTACATCAGGAACTGTTCCCCAGTGAGAGTCAGTAGATCAGGAACTTTTCCCCAGTGAGTCAGTACATCAGGAACTGTTCCCCAGTGAGTCACTACATCAGAAACTGTTCCCCAGTGAGAGTGAGTACATCAGGAACTGTTCCCCAGTGAGAGTCAGTACATCAGGAACTGTTCCCCAGTGAGTCAGTATATCAGGAACTGTTCCCCAGTGAGTCAGTACATCAGGAACTGTTCCCCAGTGAGTCAGTACATCAGGAACTGTTCCCTAGTGAGAGTCAGTACATCAGAAACTGTTCCCGTGTGAGTCAATACATCAGGAACTAGTCCCCAGTGAGTCTGTACATCAGGAACTGTTCCCCAGTGAGTCAATACATCAGGAACTATTCCCCAGTGAGTCTGTACATCAGGAACTGTTCCCCAGTGAGTCAGTTCATCAGGAACTGTTCCCCAGTGAGTCAGTACATCAGAAACTGTTCCCCAGTGAGAGTCAGAACATTATGAACTCTTCCCCAGTGAGTCAGTACATCAGGAACTGTTCCCCAGTGAGAGTCAGTACATCAGGAACTGTTCCCCAGTGAGAGTCAGTTCATCAGGAACTGTTCCCCAGTGAGTCAGTACATCAGGAACTGTTCCCCAGTGAGAGTCAGTACATCAGAAACTGTTCTCCAGTGAGTCAGTACATCAGGAACTGTTCCCCAGTGAGTCAGTACATCAGGAACTGTTCCCCAGTGAGTCAGTACATCAGGAACTGTTCCCCAGTGAGTCAGTCCATCAGGAACTGTTCCCCAGTGAGACAGTACATCAGGAACTGTTCCCCAGTGAGAGTCAGTACATCAGGAACTGTTCCCCAGTGAGTCAGTTCATCAGGAACTGTTCCCCAGTGAGTCAGTACATCAGGAACTGTTCCCCAGTGAGAGTCAGTACATCAGGAACTGTTCCCCAGTGAGTCAGTACATCAGGAACTGTTCCCCAGTGAGCCAGTACATCAGGAACTGTTCCCCAGTGAGAGTCAGTACAACAGGAACTGTTCCCCAGTGAGTCAGTACATCAGGAACTGTTCCCCAGTGAGTCAGTACATCAGGAACTGTTCCCCAGTGAGAGTCAGTACAGCAGGAACTGTTCCCCAGTGAGTCAGTACATCAGGAACTGTTCCCCAGTGAGAGTCAGTACATCAGGAACTGTTCCCCAGTGAGAGTCAGTACATCAGGAACTGTTCCCCAGTGAGAGTCAGCACATCAGGAACTGTTCCCCAGTGAGAGTCAGTACATCAGAAACTGTTCCCCAGTGAGTCAGTACATCAGGAACTGTTCCCCAGTGAGAGTCAGTACATCAGGAACTGTTCCCCAGTGAGTCAGTACATCAGGAACTGTTCCCCAGTGAGGCAGTACATCAGGAACTGTTCCCCAGTGAGTCAGTACATCAGAAACTGTTCCCCAGTGAGAGTCAGTACATCAGGAATTGTTCCCCAGTGAGTCAGTACATCAGGAACTGTTCCCCAGTGAGTCAGTACATCAGGAACTGTTCCCCAGTGAGTCAGTACATCAGGAACTGTTCCCCAGTGAGAGTCAGAAAATCAGGAACTGTTCCCCAGTGAGTCAGTACATCAGGAACTGTTCCCCAGTGAGTCAGTACATCAGGAACTGTTCCCCAGTGCGTCAATACATCAGGAACTATTCCCCAGTGAGTCTGCACATCAGGAACTGTTCCCCAGTGAGTCAGTTCATCAGGAGCTGTTCCCCAGTGAGAGTCAGTGCATCAGGAACTGTTCCCCAGTGAGAGTCAGTACATTAGGAACTCTTCCCCAGTGAGTCAGTACATCAGGAACTGTTCCCCAGTGAGTCAGTACATCAGGAACTGTTCCCCAGTGAGAGTCAGTACATCAGGAACTGTTCCCCAGTGAGAGTCAGTACATCAGGAACTGTTCCCCAGTGAGTCAGTACATCAGGAACTGTTCCCCAGTGAGTCAGTACATCAGGAACTGTTCCCCAGTGAGAGTCAGTACATCAGGAACTGTTCCCCAGTGAGAGTCAGTACATCAGGAACTGTTCCCCAGTGAGTCAGTACATCAGGAACTGTTCCCCAGTGAGTCAGTACATCAGGAACTGTGCCCCAGTGAGAGTCAGTACATCAGGAACTGTTCCCCAGTGAGTCAGTACATCAGGAACTGTTCCCCAGTGAGAGTCAGTACATCAGGAACTGTTCCCCAGTGAGTCAGTACATCAGGAACTGTGCCCCAGTGAGAGTCAGTACATCAGGAACTGTGCCCCATTGAGAGTCAGTACATCAGGAACTGTTCCCCAGTGAGTCAGTACATCAGGAACTGTTCCCCAGTGAGTCAGTACATCAGGAACTGTTCCCCAGTGAGTCAGAAAATCAGGAACTGTTCCCCAGTGAGTCAGTACATCAGGAACTGTTCCCCAGTGAGTCAGTACATCAGGAACTGTTCCCCAGTGAGAGTCAGTACATCAGGAACTGTTCCCCAGTGAGAGTCAGTACATCAGGAACTGTTCCCCAGTGAGTCAGTACATCAGGAACTGTTCCCCAGTGAGTCAGTACATCAGGAACTGTTCCCCAGTGAGAGTCAGTACATCAGGAACTGTTCCCCAGTGAGTCAGTACATCAGGAACTGTTCCCCAGTGAGTCAGTACATCAGGAACTGTTCCCCAGTAAGTCAGTACATCAGGAACTGTTCCCCAGTGAGTCACTACATCAGGAAATATTTCCCAGTGAGAGTCAGTACATCAGGAACTGTTCCCCAGTGAGTCAGTACATCAGGAACTGTTCCCCAGTGAGAGTCAGTACATCAGGAACTGTTCCCCAGTGAGTCAGTACATCAGGAACTGTTTCCCAGTGAGTCAGTACATCAGGAACTGTTCCCCAGTGAGTCAGTACATCAGGAACTGTTCCCCAGTGAGAGTCAGTACATCAGAAACTGTTCCCCAGTGAGTCAGTACATCAGGAGCTGTTCCCCAGTGAGAGTCAGTACATCAGGAACTGTTCCCCAGTGAGAGTCAGTACATCAGGAACTGTTCCCCAGTGAGAGTTAGTACATCAGGAACTGTTCCCCAGTGAGAGTCAGTACATCAGGAACTGTTCCCCAGTGAGAGTCAGTACATCAGGAACTGTTCCCCAGTGAGAGTCAGTACATCAGGATCTGTTCCCCAGTGAGTCAGTACATCAGGAACTGTTCCCCAGTGAGTCAGAAAATCAGGAACTGTTCCCCAGTGAGTCAGTACATCAGGCACTGTTCCCCAGTGAGTCAATACATCAGGAAATATTCCCCAGTGAGTCTGTACATCAGGAACTGTTCCCCAGTGAGTCAATACATCAGGAAATATTCCCCAGTGAGTCTGTACATCAGGAACTGTTCCCCAGTGAGTCAGTACATCAGGCACTGTTCCCCAGTGAGAGTCAGTACATTAGGAACTCTTCCCCAGTGAGTCAGTACATCAGGAACTGTTCCCCAGTGAGTCAGTACATCAGGAACTGTTCCCCAGTGAGTCAGTACATCAGGAACTGTTCCCCAGTGAGTCAGTACATCAGGCACTGTTCCCCAGTGAGAGTCAGTACATTAGGAACTCTTCCCCAGTGAGTCAGTACATCAGGAACTGTTCCCCAGTGAGTCAGTACATCAGGAACTGTTCCCCAGTGAGTCAGTACATCAGGAACTGTTCCCCAGTAAGTCAGTACATCAGGAACTGTTCCCCAGTGAGTCAATACATCAGGAAATATTTCCCAGTGAGAGTCAGTACATCAGAAACTGTTCCCCAGTGAGTCAGTACATCAGGAGCTGTTCCCCAGTGAGAGTCAGTACATCAGGAACTGTTCCCCAGTGAGAGTCAGTACATCAGGAACTGTTCCCCAGTGAGAGTTAGTACATCAGGAACTGTTCCCCAGTGAGAGTCAGTACATCATGAACTGTTCCCCAGTGAGAGTCAGTACATCAGGAACTGTTCCCCAGTGAGAGTCAGTACATCAGGATCTGTTCCCCAGTGAGTCAGTACATCAGGAATTGTTCCCCAGTGAGTCAGAAAATCAGGAACTGTTCCCCAGTGAGTCAGTACATCAGGCACTGTTCCCCAGTGAGTCAATACATCAGGAAATATTCCCCAGTGTGTCTGTACATCAGGAACTGTTCCCCAGTGAGTCAATACATCAGGAAATATTCCCCAGTGAGTCTGTACATCAGGAACTGTTCCCCAGTGAGTCAGTACATCAGGCACTGTTCCCCAGTGAGTCAATACATCAGGAAATATTCCCCAGTGAGTCTGTACATCAGGAACTGTTCCCCAGTGAGTCAATACATCAGGAAATATTCCCCAGTGAGTCTGTACATCAGGAACTGTTCCCCAGTGAGTCAGTACATCAGGCACTGTTCCCCAGTGAGAGTCAGTACATTAGGAACTCTTCCCCAGTGAGTCAGTACATCAGGAACTGTTCCCCAGTGAGTCAGTACATCAGAAACTGTTCCCCAGTGAGAGTCAGTACATCAGGAACTGTTCCCCAGTGAGAGTCAGTACATCAGGAACTGTTCCCCAGTGAGAGTCAGTACATCAGGAACTGTTCCCCAGTGAGTCAGTACATCAGGAACTGTTCCCCAGTGAGAGTCAGTACATCAGGAACTGTTCCCCAGTGAGAGTCAGTACATCAGGAACTGTTCCCCAGTGAGTCAGTACATCAGGAACTGTTCCCCAGTGAGTCAGTACATCAGGAACTGTTCCCCAGTGAGAGTCAGTACATCAGGAACTGTTCCCCAGTGAGAGTCAGTACATCAGGAACTGTTCCCCCATGAGAGTCAGTACATCAGGAATTGTTCCCCAGTGAGAGTCAATACATCAGAAACTGTTCCCCAGTGAGAGTCAATACATCAGGAATTGTTCCCCAGTGAGAGTCAGTACATCATGAACTGTTCCTCAGTGAGTCAGTACATCAGGAACTGTTCCCCAGTGAGAGTCAGTACATCAGGAACTGTTCCCCAGTGAGTCAGTACATCAGGAACTGTTCCCCAGTGAGAGCCAGTACATCAGGAATTGTTCCCCAGTGAGAGTCAGTACATCAGGAACTGTTCCCCAGTGAGAGTCAGTACATCGGGAACTGTTCCCCTGTGAGAGTCAGTACATCAGGAACTGTTCCCCAGTGAGTCAGTATATCAGGAACTGTTCCCCAGTGAGTCAGTACATCAGGAACTGTTCCCCAGTGAGTCAGTACATCAGGAACTGTTCCCCTGTGAGAGTCAGTACATCAGGAACTGTTCCCCAGTGAGAGTCAGTACATCAGGAACTGTTCTACAGTGAGAGTCAGTACATCGGGAACTGTTCCCCTGTGAGAGCCAGTACATCAGGAATTGTTCCCCAGTGAGAGTCAGCACATCAGGAACTGTTCCCCAGTGAGAGTCAGTACATCAGGAACTGTTCCCCAGTGAGAGTCAGTACATCGGGAACTGTTCCCCGGTGAGTCAGTACATCATGAACTGTTCCCCAGTGAGTCAGTACATCAGGAACTGTTCCCCAGTGAGAGCCAGTACATCAGGAACTGTTCCCCAGTGAGAGCCAGTACATCAGGAACTGTTCCCCAGTGAGAGTCAGTACATCAGGAACTGTTCCCCAGTGAGTCCGTACATCAGGAACTGTTCCCCAGTGAGAGTCAGTACATCAGGAACTGTTCCCCAGTGAGTCAGTACATCAGGAACTGTTCCCCAGTGAGTCAGTACATCAGGAACTGTTCCCCAGTGAGTCAGTACATCAGGAACTGTTCCCCAGTGAGAGTCAGTACATCAGGAACTGTTCCCCAGTGAGTCAGTACATCAGGAACTGTTCCCCAGTGAGTCAGTACATCAGGAACTGTTCCCCAGTGAGTCAGTACATCAGGAACTGTTCCCCAGTGAGTCAGAAAATCAGGAACTGTTCCCCAGTGAGTCAGTACATCAGGAACTGTTCCCCAGTGAGTCAGTACATCAGGAACTGTTCCCCAGTGAGAGTCAGTACATCAGGAACTGTTCCCCAGTGAGAGTCAGTACATCAGGAACTGTTCCCCAGTGAGTCAGTACATCAGGAACTGTTCCCCAGTGAGTCAGTATATCAGGAACTGTTCCCCAGTGAGAGTCAGTACATCAGGAACTGTTCCCCAGTGAGTCAGTACATCAGGAACTGTTCCCCAGTGAGTCAGTACATCAGGAACTGTTCCCCAGTGAGTCAGTACATCAGGAACTGTTCCCCAGTGAGTCAGTACATCAGGAACTGTTCCCCAGTGAGTCAGTACATCAGGAACTGTTCCCCAGTAAGTCAGTACATCAGGAACTGTTCCCCAGTGAGTCAATACATCAGGAAATATTTCCCAGTGAGAGTCAGTACATCAGAAACTGTTCCCCAGTGAGTCAGTACATCAGGAGCTGTTCCCCAGTGAGTCAGTACATCAGGAGCTGTTCCCCAGTGAGTCAGTACATCAGGAACTGTTCCCCAGTGAGTCAGTACATCAGGAACTGTTCCCCAGTGAGAGTCAGTACATCAGGAACTGTTCCCCAGTGAGTCAGTACATCAGGAACTGTTCCCCAGTGAGAGTCAGTACATCAGGAACTGTTCCCCAGTGAGAGTCAGTACATCAGGAACTGTTCCCCAGTGAGAGTTAGTACATCAGGAACTGTTCCCCAGTGAGAGTCAGTACATCAGGAACTGTTCCCCAGTGAGAGTCAGTACATCAGGAACTGTTCCCCAGTGAGAGTCAGTACATCAGGATCTGTTCCCCAGTGAGTCAGTACATCAGGAACTGTTCCCCAGTGAGTCAGAAAATCAGGAACTGTTCCCCAGTGAGTCAGTACATCAGGCACTGTTCCCCAGTGAGTCAATACATCAGGAAATATTCCCCAGTGAGTCTGTACATCAGGAACTGTTCCCCAGTGAGTCAATACATCAGGAAATATTCCCCAGTGAGTCTGTACATCAGGAACTGTTCCCCAGTGAGTCAGTACATCAGGCACTGTTCCCCAGTGAGAGTCAGTACATTAGGAACTCTTCCCCAGTGAGTCAGTACATCAGGAACTGTTCCCCAGTGAGTCAGTACATCAGGAACTGTTCCCCAGTGAGTCAGTACATCAGGAACTGTTCCCCAGTGAGTCAGTACATCAGGCACTGTTCCCCAGTGAGAGTCAGTACATTAGGAACTCTTCCCCAGTGAGTCAGTACATCAGGAACTGTTCCCCAGTGAGAGTCAGTACATCAGGAACTGTTCCCCAGTGAGAGTCAGTACATCAGGAACTGTTCCCCAGTGAGTCAGTACATCAGGAACTGTTCCCCAGTGAGAGTCAGTACATCAGGAACTGTTCCCCAGTGAGAGTCAGCACATCAGGAACTGTTCCCCAGTGAGAGTCAGTACATCAGAAACTGTTCCCCAGTGAGTCAGTACATCAGGAACTGTTCCCCAATGAGTCAGTACATCAGGAACTGTTCCCCAGTGACTCAGTACATCAGGAACTGTTCCCCAGTGAGTCAGTACATCAGGAACTGTTCCCCAGTGAGAGTCAGTGCATCAGGAACTGTTCCCCAGTGAGTCAGTGCATCAGGAACTGTTCCCCAGTGAGTCAGTACATCAGGAACTGTGCCCCAGTGAGAGTCAGTACAGCAGGAACTGTTCCCCAGTGAGTCAGTAGATCAGGAACTGTTCCCCCATGAGAGTCAGTACATCAGGAACTGTTCCCCAGTGAGAGTCAGTACATCAGGAACTGTTCCCCAGTGGGAGTCAGTACATCAGGAACTGTTCCCCCATGAGAGTCAGTACATCAGGAACTGTTCCCCAGTGAGAGTCAGTACATCAGGAACTGTTCCCCAGTGAGAGTCAGTACATCAGGATCTGTTCCCCAGTGAGAGTCAGTACATCAGGAACTGTTCCCCAGTGAGAGTCAGTACATCAGGATCTGTTCCCCAGTGAGAGTCAGTACATCAGGAACTGTTCCCCAGTGAGTCAGTACATCAGGAACTGTTCCCCAGTGAGAGTCAGTACATCAGGAACTGTTCCCCAGTGAGTCAGTACATCAGGAACTGTTCCCCAGTGAGTCAGTACATCAGGAACTGTTCCCCAGTGAGTCAGTACATCAGGAACTGTTCCCCAGTGAGAATCAGTACATCAGGAACTGTTCCCCAGTGAGTCAGTACATCAGGAACTGTTCCCCAGTGTGAGTCAGTACATCATGAACTGTTCCCCAGTGAGCCAGTACATCAGGAATTGTTCCCCAGTGAGAGTCAGTACATCAGGAACTGTTCCCCAGTGAGAGTCAGTACATCAGGAACTGTTCCCCAGTGAGTCAGTACATCAGGAACTGTTCCCCAGTGAGAGTCAGTACATCAGGAACTGTTCCCCAGCGAGTCAGTATATCAGGAACTGTTCCCCAGTGAGGGTCAGTACATCAGGAACTGATCCCCAGTGAGTCAGTACATCAGGAACTGTTCCCCAGTGAGTCAGTACATCAGGAACTGTTCCCCTGTGAGAGTCAGTACATCAGGAACTGTTCCCCAGTGAGAGTCAGTACATCAGGAACTGTTCCCCAGTGAGTCAGTACATCAGGAACTGTTCCCCAGTGAGTCAGTACATCAGGAACTGTTCCCCAGTGAGAGTCAGCACATCAGGAACTGTTCCCCAGTGAGAGTCAGTACATCAGAAACTGTTCCCCAGTGAGTCAGTACATCAGGAACTGTTCCCCAGTGAGAGTCAGTACATCAGGAACTGTTCCCAGGTGAGTCAGTACATCAGGAACTGTTCCCCAGTGAGTCAGAAAATCAGGAACTGTTCCCCAGTGAGTCAGTACATCAGGAACTGTTCCCCAGTGAGAGTCAGTACATCAGGAAATATTCCCCAGTGAGTCTGTACATCAGGAACTGTTCCCCAGTGAGTCAGTTCATCGGGAACTGTTCCCCAGTGAGTCAGTACATCAGGCACTGTTCCCCAGTGAGAGTCAATACATCAGGAACTGTTCCCCAGTGAGAGTCAATACATCAGGAACTGTTCCCCAGTGAGAGTCAGTACATCAGGAACTGTTCCCCAGTGAGTCAGAAAATCATGAACTGTTCCCCAGTGAGTCAGTACATCAGGAACTGTTCCCCAGTGAGAGTCAGTACATCAGGAACTGTTCCCCAGTGAGAGTCAGTACATCAGGAACTGTTCCCCAGTGAGAGTCAGTACATCAGGAACTGTTCCCCAGTGAGTCAGTACATCAGGATCTGTTCCCCAGTGAGTCAGTACATCAGGAACTGTTCCCCAGTGAGTCAGAAAATCAGGAACTGTTCCCCAGTGAGTCTGTACATCAGGAACTGTTCCCCAGTGAGTCAGTTCATCAGGAACTGTTCCCCAGTGAGTCAGTCCATCAGGCACTGTTCCCCAGTGAGAGTCAGTACATTAGGAACTCTTCCCCAGTGAGTCAGTACATCAGGAACTGTTCCCCAGTGAGAGTCAGTACATCAGAAACTGTTCCCCAGTGAGTCAGTACATCAGGAACTGTTCCCCAGTGAGTCAGTACATCAGGAACTGTTCCCCAGTGACTCAGTACATCAGGAACTGTTCCCCAGTGAGTCAGTACATCAGGAACTGTTCCCCAGTGAGAGTCAGTGCATCAGGAACTGTTCCCCAGTGAGTCAGTGCATCAGGAACTGTTCCCCAGTGAGTCAGTACATCAGGAACTGTGCCCCAGTGAGAGTCAGTACAGCAGGAACTGTTCCCCAGTGAGAGTCAGTACATCAGGAACTGTTCCCCAGTGAGTCAGTACATCAGGAACTGTTCCCCAGTGAGAGTCAGTACATCAGAAACTGTTCCCCAGTGGGAGTCAGTACATCAGGAACTGTTCCCCCATGAGAGTCAGTACATCAGGAACTGTTCCCCAGTGAGAGTCAGTACATCAGGAACTGTTCCCCAGTGAGTCAGTACATCAGGATCAGTTCCCCTGTGAGAGTCAGTACATCAGGATCTGTTCCCCAGTGAGAGTCAGTACATCAGGAACTGTTCCCCAGTGAGAGTCAGTGCATCAGGAACTGTTCCCCAGTGAGAGTCAGTACATCGGGAACTGTTCCCCGGTGAGTCAGTACATCAGGAACTGTTCCCCAGTGAGAATCAGTACATCAGGAACTGTTCCCCAGTGAGAATCAGTACATCAGGAACTGTTCCCCAGTGTGAGTCAGTACATCAGGAACTGTTCCCCAGTGAGAGTCAGTACATCAGGAACTGTTCCCCAGTGTGAGTCAGTACATCAGGAACTGTTCCCCAGTGTGAGTCAGTACATCAGGAACTGTTCCCCAGTGTGAGTCAGTACATCAGGAACTGTTCCCCAGTGAGTCAGTACATCAGGAACTGTTCCCCAGTGAGAGTCAGTACATCAGGAACTGTTCCCCAGTGAGAGTCAGTACATCAGGAACTGTTCCCCAGTGAGAGTCAGTACATCAGGAACTGTTCCCCAGTGAGAGTCAGTACATCAGGAACTGTTCCCCAGTGAGTCAGTACATCAGGAACTGTGCCCCAGTGAGAGTCAGTACATCAGGAACTGTTCCCCAGTGAGTCAGTACATCAGGAACTGTGCCCCAGTGAGAGTCAGTACATCAGGAACTGTTCCCCAGTGAGTCAGTACATCAGGAACTGTTCCCCAGTGAGTCAGTACATCAGGAACTGTTCCCCAGTGAGAGTCAGCACATCAGGAACTGTTCCCCAGTGAGAGTCAGTACATCAGAAACTGTTCCCCAGTGAGTCAGTACATCAGGAACTGTTCCCCAGTGAGTCAGTACATCAGGAACTGTTCCCCAGTGAGTCAGAAAATCAGGAACTGTTCCCCAGTGAGTCAATACATCAGGAAATATTCCCCAGTGAGTCAGTACATCAGGAACTGTTCCCCAGTGAGTCAGTACATCAGGAACTGTTCCCCAGTGAGAGTCAGTACATCAGGAACTGTTCCCCAGTGAGAGTCAGTACATCGGGAACTGTTCCCCAGTGAGAGTCAGTACATCAGGAACTGTGCCCCAGTGAGAGTCAGTACATCAGGAACTGTTCCCCAGTGAGAGTCAGTACATCGGGAACTGTTCCCCGGTGAGTCAGTACATCAGGAAATATTCCCCAGTGAGTCAGTACATCAGGAACTGTTCCCCAGTGAGTCAATACATCAGGAAATATTCCCCAGTGAGTCAGTACATCAGGAACTGTTCCCCAGTGAGTCAGTACATCAGGAACTGTTCCCCAGTGAGAGTCAGTACATCAGGAACTGTTCCCCAGTGAGAGTCAGTACATCGGGAACTGTTCCCCTGTGAGAGTCAGTACATCAGGAACTGTGCCCCAGTGAGAGTCAGTACATCAGGAACTGTTCCCCAGTGAGAGTCAGCACATCAGGAACTGTTCCCCAGTGAGAGTCAGTACATCAGGAACTGTTCCCCAGTGAGAGTCAGTACATCGGGAACTGTTCCCCGGTGAGTCAGTACATCAGGAACTGTTCCCCAGTGAGTCAGTACATCAGGAACTGTTCCCCAGTGAGTCTGTACATCAGGAACTGTTCCCCAGTGAGTCAGTTCATCAGGAACTGTTCCCCAGTGAGTCAGTACATCAGGCACTGTTCCCCAGTGAGAGTCAGTACATCAGGAACTGTTCCCCAGTGAGTCAGTACATCAGGAACTGTTCCCCAGTGAGTCAGTACATCAGGAACTGTTCCCCAGTGACTCAGTACATCAGGAACTGTTCCCCAGTGAGTCAGTACATCAGGAACTGTTCCCCAGTGAGAGTCAGTGCATCAGGAACTGTTCCCCAGTGAGTCAGTGCATCAGGAACTGTTCCCCAGTGAGTCAGTACATCAGGAACTGTGCCCCAGTGAGAGTCAGTACAGCAGGAACTGTTCCCCAGTGAGTCAGTACATCAGGAACTGTTCCCCAGTGAGTCAGTACATCAGGAACTGTTCCCCAGTGAGAGTCAGTACATCAGAAACTGTTCCCCAGTGAGAGTCAGTACATCAGGAACTGTTCCCCAGTGAGAGTCAGTACATCAGGAACTGTTCCCCAGTGAGAGTCAGTGCATCAGGAACTGTTCCCCAGTGAGAGTCAGTACATCAGGAACTGTTCCCCAGTGAGAGTCAGTACATTAGGAACTCTTCCCCAGTGAGTCAGTACATCAGGAACTGTTCCCCAGTGAGAGTCAGTACATCAGAAACTGTTCCCCAGTGAGAGTCAGTACATCAGGAACTGTTCCCCAGTGAGTCAGAAAATCATGAACTGTTCCCCAGTGAGTCAGTACATCAGGAACTGTTCCCCAGTGAGAGTCAGTACATCAGGAACTGTTCCCCAGTGAGAGTCAGTACATCAGGAACTGTTCCCCAGTGAGAGTCAGTACATCAGGAACTGTTCCCCAGTGAGTCAGTACATCAGGATCTGTTCCCCAGTGAGTCAGTACATCAGGAACTGTTCCCCAGTGAGTCAGAAAATCAGGAACTGTTCCCCAGTGAGTCTGTACATCAGGAACTGTTCCCCAGTGAGTCAGTTCATCAGGAACTGTTCCCCAGTGAGTCAGTCCATCAGGCACTGTTCCCCAGTGAGAGTCAGTACATTAGGAACTCTTCCCCAGTGAGTCAGTACATCAGGAACTGTTCCCCAGTGAGAGTCAGTACATCAGAAACTGTTCCCCAGTGAGTCAGTACATCAGGAACTGTTCCCCAGTGAGTCAGTACATCAGGAACTGTTCCCCAGTGACTCAATACATCAGGAACTGTTCCCCAGTGAGTCAGTACATCAGGAACTGTTCCCCAGTGAGAGTCAGTGCATCAGGAACTGTTCCCCAGTGAGTCAGTGCATCAGGAACTGTTCCCCAGTGAGTCAGTACATCAGGAACTGTGCCCCAGTGAGAGTCAGTACAGCAGGAACTGTTCCCCAGTGAGAGTCAGTACATCAGGAACTGTTCCCCAGTGAGTCAGTACATCAGGAACTGTTCCCCAGTGAGAGTCAGTACATCAGAAACTGTTCCCCAGTGGGAGTCAGTACATCAGGAACTGTTCCCCCATGAGAGTCAGTACATCAGGAACTGTTCCCCAGTGAGAGTCAGTACATCAGGAACTGTTCCCCAGTGAGTCAGTACATCAGGATCAGTTCCCCTGTGAGAGTCAGTACATCAGGATCTGTTCCCCAGTGAGAGTCAGTACATCAGGAACTGTTCCCCAGTGAGAGTCAGTGCATCAGGAACTGTTCCCCAGTGAGAGTCAGTACATCGGGAACTGTTCCCCGGTGAGTCAGTACATCAGGAACTGTTCCCCAGTGAGAATCAGTACATCAGGAACTGTTCCCCAGTGAGAATCAGTACATCAGGAACTGTTCCCCAGTGTGAGTCAGTACATCAGGAACTGTTCCCCAGTGAGAGTCAGTACATCAGGAACTGTTCCCCAGTGTGAGTCAGTACATCAGGAACTGTTCCCCAGTGTGAGTCAGTACATCAGGAACTGTTCCCCAGTGTGAGTCAGTACATCAGGAACTGTTCCCCAGTGAGTCAGTACATCAGGAACTGTTCCCCAGTGAGAGTCAGTACATCAGGAACTGTTCCCCAGTGAGAGTCAGTACATCAGGAACTGTTCCCCAGTGAGAGTCAGTACATCAGGAACTGTTCCCCAGTGAGAGTCAGTACATCAGGAACTGTTCCCCAGTGAGTCAGTACATCAGGAACTGTGCCCCAGTGAGAGTCAGTACATCAGGAACTGTTCCCCAGTGAGTCAGTACATCAGGAACTGTGCCCCAGTGAGAGTCAGTACATCAGGAACTGTTCCCCAGTGAGTCAGTACATCAGGAACTGTTCCCCAGTGAGTCAGTACATCAGGAACTGTTCCCCAGTGAGAGTCAGCACATCAGGAACTGTTCCCCAGTGAGAGTCAGTACATCAGAAACTGTTCCCCAGTGAGTCAGTACATCAGGAACTGTTCCCCAGTGAGTCAGTACATCAGGAACTGTTCCCCAGTGAGTCAGAAAATCAGGAACTGTTCCCCAGTGAGTCAATACATCAGGAAATATTCCCCAGTGAGTCAGTACATCAGGAACTGTTCCCCAGTGAGTCAGAAAATCAGGAACTGTTCCCCAGTGAGTCAATACATCAGGAAATATTCCCCAGTGAGTCAGTACATCAGGAACTGTTCCCCAGTGAGTCAGTACATCAGGAACTGTTCCCCAGTGAGAGTCAGTACATCAGGAACTGTTCCCCAGTGAGAGTCAGTACATCGGGAACTGTTCCCCAGTGAGAGTCAGTACATCAGGAACTGTGCCCCAGTGAGAGTCAGTACATCAGGAACTGTTCCCCAGTGAGAGTCAGTACATCGGGAACTGTTCCCCGGTGAGTCAGTACATCAGGAAATATTCCCCAGTGAGTCAGTACATCAGGAACTGTTCCCCAGTGAGTCAATACATCAGGAAATATTCCCCAGTGAGTCAGTACATCAGGAACTGTTCCCCAGTGAGTCAGTACATCAGGAACTGTTCCCCAGTGAGAGTCAGTACATCAGGAACTGTTCCCCAGTGAGAGTCAGTACATCGGGAACTGTTCCCCTGTGAGAGTCAGTACATCAGGAACTGTGCCCCAGTGAGAGTCAGTACATCAGGAACTGTTCCCCAGTGAGAGTCAGCACATCAGGAACTGTTCCCCAGTGAGAGTCAGTACATCAGGAACTGTTCCCCAGTGAGAGTCAGTACATCGGGAACTGTTCCCCGGTGAGTCAGTACATCAGGAACTGTTCCCCAGTGAGTCAGTACATCAGGAACTGTTCCCCAGTGAGTCTGTACATCAGGAACTGTTCCCCAGTGAGTCAGTTCATCAGGAACTGTTCCCCAGTGAGTCAGTACATCAGGCACTGTTCCCCAGTGAGAGTCAGTACATCAGGAACTGTTCCCCAGTGAGTCAGTACATCAGGAACTGTTCCCCAGTGAGTCAGTACATCAGGAACTGTTCCCCAGTGACTCAGTACATCAGGAACTGTTCCCCAGTGAGTCAGTACATCAGGAACTGTTCCCCAGTGAGAGTCAGTGCATCAGGAACTGTTCCCCAGTGAGTCAGTGCATCAGGAACTGTTCCCCAGTGAGTCAGTACATCAGGAACTGTGCCCCAGTGAGAGTCAGTACAGCAGGAACTGTTCCCCAGTGAGTCAGTACATCAGGAACTGTTCCCCAGTGAGTCAGTACATCAGGAACTGTTCCCCAGTGAGAGTCAGTACATCAGAAACTGTTCCCCAGTGAGAGTCAGTACATCAGGAACTGTTCCCCAGTGAGAGTCAGTACATCAGGAACTGTTCCCCAGTGAGAGTCAGTGCATCAGGAACTGTTCCCCAGTGAGAGTCAGTACATCAGGAACTGTTCCCCAGTGAGAGTCAGTACATTAGGAACTCTTCCCCAGTGAGTCAGTACATCAGGAACTGTTCCCCAGTGAGAGTCAGTACATCAGAAACTGTTCCCCAGTGAGTCAGTACATCAGGAACTGTTCCCCAGTGAGTCAGTACATCAGGAACTGTTCCCCAGTGACTCAGTACATCAGGAACTGTTCCCCAGTGAGTCAGTACATCAGGAACTGTTCCCCAGTGAGAGTCAGTGCATCAGGAACTGTTCCCCAGTGAGTCAGTGCATCAGGAACTGTTCCCCAGTGAGTCAGTACATCAGGAACTGTGCCCCAGTGAGAGTCAGTACAGCAGGAACTGTTCCCCAGTGAGTCAGTACATCAGGAACTGTTCCCCAGTGAGTCAGTACATCAGGAACTGTTCCCCAGTGAGAGTCAGTACATCAGAAACTGTTCCCCAGTGAGAGTCAGTACATCAGGAACTGTTCCCCAGTGAGAGTCAGTACATCAGGATCAGTTCCCCTGTGAGAGTCAGTACATCAGGATCTGTTCCCCAGTGAGAGTCAGTACATCAGGAACTGTTCCCCAGTGAGAGTCAGTGCATCAGGAACTGTTCCCCAGTGAGAGTCAGTACATCGGGAACTGTTCCCCGGTGAGTCAGTACATCAGGAACTGTTCCCCAGTGAGTCAGTACATCAGGAACTGTTCCCCAGTGAGAATCAGTACATCAGGAACTGTTCCCCAGTGAGTCAGTACATCAGGAACTGTTCCCCAGTGAGAGTCAGTACATCAGGAACTGTTCCCCAGTGAGTCAGTACATCAGGAACTGTTCCCCAGTGAGTCAGTACATCAGGAACTGTGCCCCAGTGAGAGTCAGTACATCAGGAACTGTTCCCAGTGAGTCAGTACATCAGGAACTGTTCCCCAGTGAGTCAGTACATCAGGAACTGTTCCCCAGTGAGAGTCAGCACATCAGGAACTGTTCCCCAGTGAGAGTCAGTACATCAGAAACTGTTCCCCAGTGAGTCAGTACATCAGGAACTGTTCCCCAGTGAGTCAGTACATCAGGAACTGTTCCCCAGTGAGAGTCAGTACATCAGGAACTGTTCCCCAGTGAGTCAGTACATCAGGAACTGTTCCCCAGTGAGAGTCAGCACATCAGGAACTGTTCCCCAGTGAGAGTCAGTACATCAGAAACTGTTCCCCAGTGAGTCAGTACATCAGGAACTGTTCCCCAGTGAGTCAGTACATCAGGAACTGTTCCCCAGTGAGTCAGTACATCAGGAACTGTTCCCCAGTGAGTCAGAAAATCAGGAACTGTTCCCCAGTGAGTCAATACATCAGGAAATATTCCCCAGTGAGTCAGTACATCAGGAACTGTTCCCCAGTGAGAGTCAGTACATCAGGAACTGTTCCCCAGTGAGTCAGTACATCAGGAACTGTTCCCCAGTGAGTCAGTACATCAGGAACTGTTCCCCAGTGAGAGTCAGTGCATCAGGAACTGTGCCCCAGTGAGTCAGTACATCAGGAACTGTGCCCCAGTGAGAGTCAGTACATCAGGAACTGTTCCCCAGTGAGTCAGTACATCAGGAACTGTTCCCCAGTGAGAGTCAGTACATCAGGAACTGGTCCCCAGTGAGTCAGTACATCAGGGACTGTGCCCCAGTGAGAGTCAGTACATCAGGACTGTGCCCCAGTGAGAGTCAGTACATCAGGAACTGTTCCCCAGTGAGTCAGTACATCAGGAACTGTTCCCCAGTGAGTCAGTACATCAGGAACTGTTCCCCAGTGAGTCAGTACATCAGGAACTGTTCCCCAGTGAGTCAGTACATCAGGAACTGTTCCCCAGTGAGTCAGTACATCAGGAACTGTTCTCCAGTGAGAGTCAGTACATCAGGAACTGTTCCCCCATGAGAGTCAGTACATCAGGAACTGTTCCCCAGTGAGAGTCAGTACATCAGGAACTGTTCCCCAGTGAGAGTCAGTACATCAGGAACTGTTCCCCAGTGAGAGTCAGTACATCAGGAACTGTTCCCCCATGAGAGTCAGTACATCAGGAATTGTTCCCCAGTGAGAGTCAGTACATCAGAAACTGTTCGCCAGTGAGAGTCAATACATCAGAAACTGTTCCCCAGTGAGAGTCAGTACATCAGGAACTGTTCCCCAGTGAGAGTCAGTACATCAGGAACTGTTCCCCAGTGAGTCAGTACATCAGGAACTGTTCCCCAGTGAGAGCCAGTACATCAGGAATTGTTCCCCAGTGAGAGTCAGTACATCAGGAACTGTTCCCCAGTGAGAGTCAGTACATCGGGAACTGTTCCCCAGTGAGTCAGTACATCAGGAACTGTTCCCAGTGAGTCAGTACATCAGGAACTGTTCCCCAGTGAGAGTCAGTACATCAGGAACTGTTCCCCAGTGAGTCAGTACATCAGGAACTGTTCCCCAGTGAGAGTCAGTACATCAGGAACTGTTCCCCAGTGAGTCAGTATATCAGGAACTGTTCCCCAGTGAGTCAGTACATCAGGAACTGTTCCCCAGTGAGTCAGTACATCAGGAACTGTTCCCCTGTGAGAGTCAGTACATCAGGAACTGTTCCCCAGTGAGAGTCAGTACATCAGGAACTGTTCCCCAGTGAGAGTCAGTACATCGGGAACTGTTCCCCTGTGAGAGTCAGTACATCAGGAACTGTGCCCCAGTGAGAGTCAGTACATCAGAAACTGTTCCCCAGTGAGTCAGTACATCAGGAACTGTTCCCCAGTGAGAGTCAGTACATCAGGAATTGTTCCCCAGTGAGAGTCAGCACATCAGGAACTGTTCCCCAGTGAGTCAGTACATCAGGAACTGTTCCCCAGTGAGAGTCAGTACATCAGGAATTGTTCCCCAGTGAGAGTCAGCACATCAGGAACTGTTCCCCAGTGAGAGTCAGTACATCAGGAACTGTTCCCCAGTGAGAGTCAGTACATCGGGAACTGTTCCCCGGTGAGTCAGTACATCATGAACTGTTCCCCAGTGAGTCAGTACATCAGGAACTGTTCCCCAGTGAGTCAGTACATCAGGAACTGTTCCCCAGTGAGAGTCAGTACATCAGGAACTGTTCCCCAGTGAGTCAGTACATCAGGAACTGTTCCCCAGTGAGTCAGTACATCAGGAACTGTTCCCCAGTGAGTCAGTACATCAGGAACTGTTCCCCAGTGAGTCAGAAAATCAGGATATGTTCCCCAGTGAGTCAGTACATCAGGAACTGTTCCCCAGTGAGTCAATACATCAGGAAATATTTCCCAGTGAGAGTCAGTACATCAGAAACTGTTCCCCAGTGAGTCAGTACATCAGGAACTGTTCCCCAGTGAGTCAGTACATCAGGAATTGTTCCCCAGTGAGAGTCAGTACATCAGGAACTGTTCCCCAGTGAGAGTCAGTACATCGGGAACTGTTCCCCTGTGAGAGTCAGTACATCAGGAACTGTTCCCCAGTGAGTCAGTATATCAGGAACTGTTCCCCAGTGAGTCAGTACATCAGGAACTGTTCCCCAGTGAGAGTCAGTACATCGGGAACTGTTCCCCTGTGAGAGTCAGTACATCAGGAACTGTTCCCCAGTGAGTCAGTACATCAGGAACTGTTCCCCTGTGAGAGTCAGTACATCAGGAACTGTTCCCCAGTGAGAGTCAGTACATCAGGAACTGTTCCCCAGTGAGTTAGTACATCAGGAACTGTTCCCCAGTGAGAGTCAGTACATCAGGAACTGTTCCCCAGTGAGAGTCAGTACATCAGGAACTGTTCCCCAGTGAGAGTCAGTACATCGGGAACTGTTCCCCTGTGAGAGCCAGTACATCAGGAACTGTTCCCCAGTGAGAGTCAGCACATCAGGAACTGTTCCCCAGTGAGAGTCAGTACATCAGGAACTGTTCCCCAGTGAGAGTCAGTACATCGGGAACTGTTCCCCGGTGAGTCAGTACATCATGAACTGTTCCCCAGTGAGTCAGTACATCAGGAACTGTTCCCCAGTGAGTCAGTACATCAGGAACTGTTCCCCAGTGAGAGTCAGTACATCAGGAACTGTTCCCCAGTGAGTCAGTACATCAGGAACTGTTCCCCAGTGAGTCAGTACATCAGGAACTGTTCCCCAGTGAGTCAGTACATCAGGAACTGTTCCCTAGTGAGTCAGTACATCAGGAACTGTTCCCCAGTGAGTCAGAAAATCAGGAACTGTTCCCCAGTGAGTCAGTACATCAGGAACTGTTCCCCAGTGAGTCAATACATCAGGAAATATTTCCCAGTGAGAGTCAGTACATCAGAAACTGTTCCCCAGTGAGTCAGTACATCAGGAACTGTTCCCCAGTGAGTCAGTACATCAGGAACTGTTCCCCAGTGAGAGTCAGTATATCAGGAACTGTTCCCCAGTGAGTCAGTACATCAGGAACTGTTCCCCAGTGAGAGTCAGTACATCAGGAACTGTTCCCCAGTGAATCAGTACATCAGGAACTGTTCCCCAGTGAGTCAGTACATCAGGAACTGTTCCCCAGTGAGAGTCAGTACATCAGGAACTGTTCCCCAGTGAGAGTCAGTACATCAGGATCTGTTCCCCAGTGAGTCAGTACATCAGGAACTGTTCCCCAGTGAGTCAGAAAATCATGAACTGTTCCCCAGTGAGTCAGTACATCCGGAGCTGTTCCCCAGTGAGAGTCAGTACATCAGGATCTGTTCCCCAGTGAGTCAGTACATCAGGAACTGTTCCCCAGTGAGTCAGAAAATCATGAACTGTTCCCCAGTGAGTCAGTACATCAGGAACTGTTCCCCAGTGAGTCAGTACATCAGGAACTGTTCCCCAGTGAGAGTCAGTACATCAGGAACTGTTCCCCAGTGAGAGTCAGTACATCAGGAACTGTTCCCCAGTGAGTCAGTACATCAGGAACTGTTCCCCAGTGAGAGTCAGTACATCAGGATCTGTTCCCCAGTGAGTCAGTACATCAGGAACTGTTCCCCAGTGAGTCAGAAAATCAGGAACTGTTCCCCAGTGAGTCAGTACATCAGGAACTGTTCCCCAGTGAGTCAATACATCAGGAAATATTCCCCAGTGAGTCTGTACATCAGGAACTGTTCCCCAGTGAGAGTCAGTACATCAGAAACTGTTCCCCAGTGAGTCAGTACATCAGGAACTGTTCCCCAATGAGTCAGTACATCAGGAACTGTTCCCCAGTGAGTCAGTTCATCAGGAACTGTTCCCCAGTGAGAGTCAGTACATCAGGAACTGTTCCACAGTGAGTCAGTGCATCAGGAACTGTTCCCCAGTGAGTCAGTGCATCAGGAACTGTTCCCCAGTGAGTCAGTACATCAGGAACTGTTCCCCAGTGAGTCAGTACATCAGGAACTGTTCCCCAGTGAGTCAGTACATCAGGAACTGTTCCCCAGTGAGAGTCAGTGCATCAGGAACTGTTCCACAGTGAGTCAGTGCATCAGGAACTGTTCCCCAGTGAGTCAGTACATCAGGAACTGTGCCCCAGTGAGAGTCAGTACAGCAGGAACTGTTCCCCAGTGAGTCAGTACATCAGGAACTGTTCCCCAGTGAGAGTCAGTACATCAGAAACTGTTCCCCAGTGGGAGTCAGTACATCAGGAACTGTTCCCCCATGAGAGTCAGTACATCAGGAACTGTTCCCCAGTGAGAGTCAGTACATCAGGAACTGTTCCCCAGTGAGAGTCAGTACATCAGGAACTGTTCCCCAGTGAGTCAGTACATCAGGAACTGTTCCCCAGTGAGAGTCAGTACATCAGGAACTGTTCCCCAGTGAGTCAGTACATCAGGAACTGTTCCCCAGTGAGAGTCAGTACATCAGAAACTGTTCCCCAGTGAGAGTCAGTACATCAGGAACTGTGCCCCAGTGAGTCAGTACATCAGGAACTGTGCCCCAGTGAGTCAGTACATCAGGAACTGTTCCCCCATGAGAGTCAGCACATCAGGAACTGTTCCCCAGTGAGTCAGTACATCAGGAACTGTGCCCCAGTGAGTCAGTACATCAGGAACTGTGCCCCAGTGAGAGTCAGTACATCAGGAACTGTGCCCCAGTGAGAGTCAGCACATCAGGAACTGTTCCCCAGTGAGTCAGTACATCAGGAACTGTGCCCCAGTGAGTCAGTACATCAGGAACTGTTCCCCAGTGAGTCAGTACATCAGGAACTGTGCCCCAGTGAGAGTCAGTACATCAGGAACTGTTCCCCAGTGAGTCAGTACATCAGGAACTGTTCCCCAGTGAGTCAGTACATCAGGAACTGTTCCCCAGTGAGAGTCAGTACATCAGGAACTCTTCCCCAGTGAGTCAGTACATCAGGAACTGTTCCCCAGTGAGAGTCAGTACATCAGGAACTGTTCCCCATTGAGAGTCAGTACATCAGAAACTGTTCCCCAGTGAGTCAGTACATCAGGAACTGTTCCCCAGTGAGTCAGAAAATCAGGAACTGTTCCCCAGTGAGTCAATACATCAGGAAATATTCCCCAGTGAGTCTGTACATCAGGAACTGTTCCCCAGTGAGTCAGTTCATCAGGAACTGTTCCCCAGTGAGTGAGTACATCAGGCACTGTTCCCCAGTGAGAGTCACTACATTAGGAACTCTTCCCCAGTGAGTCAGTACATCAGGAACTGTTCCCCAGTGAGACAGTACATCAGGAACTGTTCCCCAGTGAGAGTCAGTACATCAGGAACTGTTCCCCAGTGAGTCAGTACATCAGGAACTGTTCCCCAGTTAGAGTCAGTACATCAGGAACTGTTCCCCAGTGAGTCAGTACATCAGGAACTGTTCCCCAGTGAGAGTCAGTACATCAGGAACTGTTCCCCAGTGAGTCAGTACATCAGGAACTGTTCCCCAGTGAGTCAGTACATCAGGAACTGTTCCCCAGTGAGTCAGTACATCAGGAACTGTTCCCCAGTGAGTCAGTACATCAGGAACTGTTCCCCTGTGAGTCAGTACATCAGGAACTGTTCCCCCATGAGAGTCAGTACATCAGGAACTGTTCCCCAGTGAGAGTCAGTACATCAGGAACTGTTCCCCAGTGAGAGTCAGTACATCAGGATCTGTTCCCCAGTGAGTCAGTACATCAGGAACTGTTCCCCAGTGAGTCAGTACATCAGGAACTGTTCCCCAGTGAGTCAGTACATCAGGAACTGTTCCCCAGTGAGTCAGTACATCAGGAACTGTTCCCCAGTGAGTCAGTACATCAGGAACTGTTCCCCTGTGAGTCAGTACATCAGGAACTGTTCCCCCATGAGAGTCAGTACATCAGGAACTGTTCCCCAGTGAGAGTCAGTACATCAGGAACTGTTCCCCAGTGAGAGTCAGTACATCAGGATCTGTTCCCCAGTGAGTCAGTACATCAGGAACTGTTCCCCAGTGAGTCAGTACATCAGGAACTGTTCCCCAGTGAGTCAGTACATCAGGAACTGTTCCCCAGTGAGAGTCAGTACATCAGGAACTGTTCCCCAGTGAGAGTCAGTACATCAGGAACTGTTCCCCAGTGAGAGTCAGTACATCAGGAACTGTTCCCCAGTGAGAGTCAGTACATCAGGAACTGTTCCCCAGTGAGAGTCAGTACATCAGGAACTGTTCCCCAGTGAGAGTCAGTACATCAGGAACTGTTCCCCAGTGAGTCAGAAAATCAGGAACTGTTCCCCAGTGAGTCTGTACATCAGGAACTGTTCCCCAGTGAGTCAGTTCATCAGGAACTGTTCCCCAGTGAGTCAGTACATCAGGAACTGTTCCCCAGTGAGAGTCAGTACATTAGGAACTCTTCCCCAGTGAGAGTCAGTACATCAGGAACTGTTCCCCAGTGAGTCAGTACATCAGGAACTGTTCCCCAGTGAGTCAGTACATCAGGAACTGTTCCCCAGTGAGAGTCAGTACATCAGGAACTGTTCCCCTGTGAGAGTCAGTACATCAGGAACTGTTCCCCAGTGAGTCAGTACATCAGGAACTGTTCCCCAGTGAGAGTCAGCACATCAGGAACTGTTCCCCAGTGAGAGTCAGTACATCAGAAACTGTTCCCCAGTGAGTCAGTACATCAGGAACTGTTCCCCAGTGAGAGTCAGTACATCAGGAACTGTTCCCCAGTGAGTCAGAAAATCAGGAACTGTTCCCCAGTGAGTCTGTACATCAGGAACTGTTCCCCAGTGAGTCAGTACATCAGGAACTGTTCCCCAGTGAGATTCAGTACATCAGGAACTGTTCCCCAGTGAGAGTCAGTACATCAGGAACTGTTCCCCAGTGAGTCAGAAAATCAGGAACTGTTCCCCAGTGAGTCTGTACATCAGGAACTGTTCCCCAGTGAGAGTCAGTACATCAGGAACTGTTCCCCAGTGAGAGTCAGTACAGCAGGAACTGTTCCCCAGTGAGTCAGTACATCAGGAACTGTTCCCCAGTGAGTCAGTTCATCAGGAACTGTTCGCCAGTGAGTCAGTACATCAGGAACTGTTCCCCAGTGAGAGTCAGTACATCAGGAACTGTTCCCCAGTGAGAGTCAGTACATCAGGAACTGTTCCCCAGTGAGTCAGTACATCAGGAACTGTGCCCCAGTGAGAGTCAGTACATCAGGAACTGTTCCCCAGTGAGTCAGTACATCAGGAACTGTTCCCCAGTGAGAGTCAGTACATCAGGAACTGTTCCCCAGTGAGAGTCAGTACATCAGGAACTGTTCCCCAGTGAGTCAGTACATCAGGAACTGTTCCCCAGTGAGAGTCAGTACATCAGGATCTGTTCCCCAGTGAGTCAGTACATCAGGAACTGTTCCCCAGTGAGTCAGAAAATCAGGAACTGTTCCCCAGTGAGTCAGTACATCAGGAACTGTTCCCCAGTGAGTCAATACATCAGGAAATATTCCCCAGTGAGTCTGTACATCAGGAACTGTTCCCCAGTGAGAGTCAGTACATCAGAAACTGTTCCCCAGTGAGTCAGTACATCAGGAACTGTTCCCCAATGAGTCAGTACATCAGGAACTGTTCCCCAGTGAGTCAGTTCATCAGGAACTGTTCCCCGGTGAGAGTCAGTACATCAGGAACTGTTCCACAGTGAGTCAGTGCATCAGGAACTGTTCCCCAGTGAGTCAGTACATCAGGAACTGTTCCCCAGTGAGTCAGTACATCAGGAACTGTTCCCCAGTGAGTCAGTACATCAGGAACTGTTCCCCAGTGAGTCAGTACATCAGGAACTGTTCCCCAGTGAGAGTCAGTGCATCAGGAACTGTTCCACAGTGAGTCAGTGCATCAGGAACTGTTCCCCAGTGAGTCAGTACATCAGGAACTGTGCCCCAGTGAGAGTCAGTACAGCAGGAACTGTTCCCCAGTGAGTCAGTACATCAGGAACTGTTCCCCAGTGAGAGTCAGTACATCAGAAACTGTTCCCCAGTGGGAGTCAGTACATCAGGAACTGTTCCCCCATGAGAGTCAGTACATCAGGAACTGTTCCCCAGTGAGAGTCAGTACATCAGGAACTGTTCCCCAGTGAGAGTCAGTACATCAGGAACTGTTCCCCAGTGAGTCAGTACATCAGGAACTGTTCCCCAGTGAGAGTCAGTACATCAGGAACTGTTCCCCAGTGAGTCAGTACATCAGGAACTGTTCCCCAGTGAGAGTCAGTACATCAGAAACTGTTCCCCAGTGAGAGTCAGTACATCAGGAACTGTGCCCCAGTGAGTCAGTACATCAGGAACTGTGCCCCAGTGAGTCAGTACATCAGGAACTGTTCCCCCATGAGAGTCAGCACATCAGGAACTGTTCGCCAGTGAGTCAGTACATCAGGAACTGTGCCCCAGTGAGTCAGTACATCAGGAACTGTGCCCCAGTGAGAGTCAGTACATCAGGAACTGTGCCCCAGTGAGTCAGTACATCAGGAACTGTTCCCCAGTGAGTCAGTACATCAGGAACTGTTCCCCAGTGAGAGTCAGTACATCAGGAACTCTTCCCCAGTGAGTCAGTACATCAGGAACTGTTCCCCAGTGAGAGTCAGTACATCAGGAACTGTTCCCCAGTGAGAGTCAGTACATCAGAAACTGTTCCCCAGTGAGTCAGTACATCAGGAACTGTTCCCCAGTGAGTCAGAAAATCAGGAACTGTTCCCCAGTGAGTCAATACATCAGGAAATATTCCCCAGTGAGTCTGTACATCAGGAACTGTTCCCCAGTGAGTCAGTTCATCAGGAACTGTTCCCCAGTGAGTGAGTACATCAGGCACTGTTCCCCAGTGAGAGTCACTACATTAGGAACTCTTCCCCAGTGAGTCAGTACATCAGGAACTGTTCCCCAGTGAGACAGTACATCAGGAACTGTTCCCCAGTGAGAGTCAGTACATCAGGAACTGTTCCCCAGTGAGTCAGTACATCAGGAACTGTTCCCCAGTTAGAGTCAGTACATCAGGAACTGTTCCCCAGTGAGTCAGTACATCAGGAACTGTTCCCCAGTGAGAGTCAGTACATCAGGAACTGTTCCCCAGTGAGTCAGTACATCAGGAACTGTTCCCCAGTGAGTCAGTACATCAGGAACTGTTCCCCAGTGAGTCAGTACATCAGGAACTGTTCCCCAGTGAGTCAGTACATCAGGAACTGTTCCCCTGTGAGTCAGTACATCAGGAACTGTTCCCCCATGAGAGTCAGTACATCAGGAACTGTTCCCCAGTGAGAGTCAGTACATCAGGAACTGTTCCCCAGTGAGAGTCAGTACATCAGGATCTGTTCCCCAGTGAGTCAGTACATCAGGAACTGTTCCCCAGTGAGTCAGTACATCAGGAACTGTTCCCCAGTGAGTCAGTACATCAGGAACTGTTCCCCAGTGAGTCAGTACATCAGGAACTGTTCCCCAGTGAGTCAGTACATCAGGAACTGTTCCCCTGTGAGTCAGTACATCAGGAACTGTTCCCCCATGAGAGTCAGTACATCAGGAACTGTTCCCCAGTGAGAGTCAGTACATCAGGAACTGTTCCCCAGTGAGAGTCAGTACATCAGGATCTGTTCCCCAGTGAGTCAGTACATCAGGAACTGTTCCCCAGTGAGTCAGTACATCAGGAACTGTTCCCCAGTGAGTCAGTACATCAGGAACTGTTCCCCAGTGAGAGTCAGTACATCAGGAACTGTTCCCCAGTGAGAGTCAGTACATCAGGAACTGTTCCCCAGTGAGAGTCAGTACATCAGGAACTGTTCCCCAGTGAGAGTCAGTACATCAGGAACTGTTCCCCAGTGAGAGTCAGTACATCAGGAACTGTTCCCCAGTGAGAGTCAGTACATCAGGAACTGTTCCCCACTGAGTCAGAAAATCAGGAACTGTTCCCCAGTGAGTCTGTACATCAGGAACTGTTCCCCAGTGAGTCAGTTCATCAGGAACTGTTCCCCAGTGAGTCAGTACATCAGGAACTGTTCCCCAGTGAGAGTCAGTACATTAGGAACTCTTCCCCAGTGAGAGTCAGTACATCAGGAACTGTTCCCCAGTGAGTCAGTACATCAGGAACTGTTCCCCAGTGAGTCAGTACATCAGGAACTGTTCCCCAGTGAGAGTCAGTACATCAGGAACTGTTCCCCTGTGAGAGTCAGTACATCAGGAACTGTTCCCCAGTGAGTCAGTACATCAGGAACTGTTCCCCAGTGAGAGTCAGCACATCAGGAACTGTTCCCCAGTGAGAGTCAGTACATCAGAAACTGTTCCCCAGTGAGTCAGTACATCAGGAACTGTTCCCCAGTGAGAGTCAGTACATCAGGAACTGTTCCCCAGTGAGTCAGAAAATCAGGAACTGTTCCCCAGTGAGTCTGTACATCAGGAACTGTTCCCCAGTGAGTCAGTACATCAGGAACTGTTCCCCAGTGAGATTCAGTACATCAGGAACTGTTCCCCAGTGAGAGTCAGTACATCAGGAACTGTTCCCCAGTGAGTCAGAAAATCAGGAACTGTTCCCCAGTGAGTCTGTACATCAGGAACTGTTCCCCAGTGAGAGTCAGTACATCAGGAACTGTTCCCCAGTGAGAGTCAGTACAGCAGGAACTGTTCCCCAGTGAGTCAGTACATCAGGAACTGTTCCCCAGTGAGTCAGTTCGTCAGGAACTGTTCGCCAGTGAGTCAGTACATCAGGAACTGTTCCCCAGTGAGAGTCAGTACATCAGGAACTGTTCCCCAGTGAGTCAGTACATCAGGAACTGTTCCCCAGTGAGAGTCAGTACATCAGGAACTGTTCCCCAGTGAGAGTCAGTACATCAGGAACTGTTCCCCAGTGAGTCAGTACATCAGGAACTGTTCCCCAGTGAGTCAGTACATCAGGAACTGTTCCCCAGTGAGAGTCAGTACATCAGGAACTGTTCCCCAGTGAGTCAGTACATCAGGAACTGTTCCCCAGTGAGAGTCAGTGCATCAGGAACTGTTCCCCAGTGAGTCAGTGCATCAGGAACTGTTCCCCAGTGAGTCAGTACATCAGGAACTGTTCCCCAGTGAGTCAGTACATCAGGAACTGTTCCCCAGTGAGTCAGTACATCAGGAACTGTTCCCCAGTGAGTCAGTACATCAGGAACTGTTCCCCAGTGAGAGTCAGTACATCAGGAACTGTTCCCCAGTGAGAGTCAGTACATCAGGATCTGTTCCCCAGTGAGAGTCAGTACATCAGGTACTGTTCCCCAGTGAGAGTCAGTACATCAGGAACTGTTCCCCAGTGAGAGTCAGTACATCAGGATCAGTTCCCCTGTGAGAGTCAGTACATCAGGATCTGTTCCCCAGTGAGAGTCAGTACATCAGGAACTGTTCCCCAGTGAGAGTCAGTGCATCAGGAACTGTTCCCCAGTGAGAGTCAGTACATCGGGAACTGTTCCCCGGTGAGTCAGTACATCAGGAACTGTTCCCCAGTGAGTCAGTACATCAGGAACTGTTCCCCAGTGAGTCAGTACATCAGGAACTGTTCCCCAGTGAGTCAGTACATCAGGAACTGTTCCCCAGTGAGTCAGTACATCAGGAACTGTTCCCCAGTGAGTCAGTACATCAGGAACTGTTCCCCAGTGAGAGTCAGTACATCAGGAACTGTTCCCCAGTGAGTCAGTACATCAGGAACTGTTCCCCAGTGAGAGTCAGTACATCAGGAACTGTTCCCCAGTGAGTCAGTACATCAGGAATTGTTCCCCATTGAGAGTCAGTACATCAGGAACTGTTCCCCAGTGAGAGTCAGTACATCAGGAACTGTTCCCCAGTGAGAGTCAGTACATCAGGAACTGTTCCCCAGTGAGAGTCAGTACATCAGGAACTGTTCCCCAGTGAGTCAGTACATCAGGAACTGTTCCCCAGTGAGTCACTACATCAGGAACTGTTCCCCAGTGAGAGTCAGTACATCAGGAACTGTTCCCCAGTGAGTCAGTACATCAGGAACTGTTCCCCAGTGAGTCAGTACATCAGGAACTGTTCCCCAGTGAGTCACTACATCAGGAACTGTTCCCCAGTGAGAGTCAGTACATCAGGAACTGTTCCCCAGTGAGTCAGTACATCAGGAACTGTGCCCCAGTGAGAGTCAGTACATCAGGAACTGTTCCCCAGTGAGTCAGTACATCAGGAACTGTGCCCCAGTGAGAGTCAGTACATCAGGAACTGTTCCCCAGTGAGTCAGTACATCAGGAACTGTTCCCCAGTGAGTCAGTACATCAGGAACTGTTCCCCAGTGAGTCAGAAAATCAGGAACTGTTCCCCAGTGAGTCAATACATCAGGAAATATTCCCCAGTGAGTCTGTACATCAGGAACTGTTCCCCAGTGAGTCAGTTCATCAGGAACTGTTCCCCAGTGAGTCAGTACATCAGGCACTGTTCCCCAGTGAGAGTCAGTACATTAGGAACTCTTCCCCAGTGAGTCAGTACATCAGGAACTGTTCCCCAGTGAGACAGTACATCAGGAACTGTTCCCCAGTGAGAGTCAGTACATCAGGAACTGTTCCCCAGTGAGTCAGTACATCAGGAACTGTTCCCCAGTGAGAGTCAGTACATCAGGAACTGTTCCCCAGTGAGTCAGTACATCAGGAACTGTTCCCCAGTGAGAGTCAGCACATCAGGAACTGTTCCCCAGTGAGAGTCAGTACATCAGGAACTGTTCCCCAGTGAGAGTCAGTACATCAGGAACTGTTCCCCAGTGAGTCAGTACATCAGGAACTGTTCCCCAGTGAGAGTCAGTGCATCAGGAACTGTTCCCCAGTGAGTCAGTGCATCAGGAACTGTTCCCCAGTGAGTCAGTACATCAGGAACTGTTCCCCAGTGAGGGTCAGTACATCAGGAACTGTTCCCCAGTGAGAGTCAGTACAGCAGGAACTGTTCCCCAGTGAGTCAGTACATCAGGAACTGTTACCCAGTGAGAGTCAGTACATCAGGATCTGTTCCCCAGTGAGAGTCAGTACATCAGGAACTGTTCCCCAGTGAGAGTCAGTACATCAGGAACTGTTCCCCAGTGAGAGTCAGTACATCAGGAACTGTTCCCCAGTGAGAGTCAGCACATCAGGAACTGTTCCCCAGTGAGTCAGTACATCAGGAACTGTTCCCCAGTGAGAGTCAGTACATCAGGAACTGTGCCCCAGTGAGTCAGTACATCAGGAACTGTTCCCCAGTGAGTCAGTACATCAGGAACTGTTCCCCAGTGAGAGTTAATACATCAGGAACTGTTCCCCAGTGAGTCCGTACATCAGGAACTGTTTCCCAGTGAGTCAGTACTTCAGGAACTTTTCCCCAGTGAGTCACTATATCAGGAACTGTTCCCCAGTGAGAGTCAGTACATCAGGAACTGTTCCCCAGTGAGAGTCGGTACATCAAGAACTGTTCCCCAGTGAGTCTGTACATCAGGAACTATTCCCCAGTGAGAGTCAGAACATCAGGAACTGTTCCCCAGTGATTCAGTAGATCAGGAACTGTTCCCCAGTGAGTCAGTACAGCAGGAACTGTTCCCCAGTGAGTCAGTACATCAGGAACTGTTCCCCAGTGAGAGTCAGTGCATCAGGAACTGTTCCCCAGTGAGTCAGTGCATCAGGAACTGTTCCCCAGTGAGTCAGTACATCAGGAACTGTGCCCCAGTGAGAGTCAGTACAGCAGGAACTGTTCCCCAGTGAGTCAGTACATCAGGAACTGTTCCCCAGTGAGAGTCAGTACATCAGAAACTGTTCCCCCATGAGAGTCAGTACATCAGGAACTGTTCCCCAGTGAGAGTCAGTACATCAGGAACTGTTCCCCCATGAGAGTCAGTACATCAGGAACTGTTCCCCAGTGAGAGTCAGTACATCAGGAACTGTTCCCCAGTGAGAGTCAGTACATCAGGATCTGTTCCCCAGTGAGAGTCAGTACATCAGGATCTGTTCCCCAGTGAGAGTCAGTACATCAGGAACTGTTCCCCAGTGAGAGTCAATGCATCAGGAACTGTTCCCCAGTGAGAGTCAGTACATCGGGAACTGTTCCCCAGTGAGTCAGTATATCAGGAACTGTTCCCCAGTGAGAGTCAGTGCATCAGGAACTGTTCCCCAGTGAGAGTCAGTACATCGGGAACTGTTCCCCAGTGAGTCAGTACATCAGGAACTGTTCCCCAGTGAGTCAGTACATCAGGAACCGTTCCCCAGTGAGAATCAGTACATCAGGAACTGTTCCCCAGTGAGTCAGTACATCAGGTACTGTTCCCCAGTGTGAGTCAGTACATCATGAACTGTTCCCCAGTGAGCCAGTACATCAGGAACTGTTCCCCAGTGAGAGTCAGTACATCAGGAACTGTTCCCCAGTGAGAGTCAGTACATCAGGAACTGTTCCCCAGTGAGTCAGTACATCAGGAACTGTTCCCCAGTGAGAGTCAGTACATCAGGAACTGTTCCCCAGTGAGAGTCAGTACATCAGGAACTGTTCCCCAGTGAGAGTCAGTACATCAGGAACTGTTCCCCAGTGAGAGTCAGTACATCAGGAACTGTTCCCCAGTGAGAGTCAGTACATCAGGAACTGTTCCCCAGTGAGAGTCAGTACATCAGGAACTGTTCCCCAGTGAGAGTCAGTACATCAGGAACTGTTCCCCAGTGAGTCAGTACATCAGGAACTGTTCCCCAGTGAGTCAGTACATCAGGAACTGTTCCCCAGTGAGTCAGTACATCAGGAACTGTTCCCCAGTGAGAGTCAGTACATCAGGAACTGTTCCCCAGTGAGTCAGTACATCAGGAACTGTGCCCCAGTGAGAGTCAGTACATCAGGAACTGTTCCCCAGTGAGTCAGTACATCAGGAACTGTTCCCCAGTGAGTCAGTACATCAGGAACTGTTCCCCAGTGAGAGTCAGCACATCAGGAACTGTTCCCCAGTGAGAGTCAGTACATCAGAAACTGTTCCCCAGTGAGTCAGTACATCAGGAACTGTTCCCCAGTGAGTCAGTACATCAGGAACTGTTCCCCAGTGAGTCAGAAAATCAGGAACTGTTCCCCAGTGAGACAGTACATCAGGAACTGTTCCCCAGTGAGAGTCAGCACATCAGGAACTGTTCCCCAGTGAGTCAGTACATCAGGAACTGTTCCCCAGTGAGAGTCAGCACATCAGGAACTGTTCCCCAGTGAGAGTCAGTACATCAGAAACTGTTCCCCAGTGAGTCAGTACATCAGGAACTGTTCCCCAGTGAGTCAGTACATCAGGAACTGTTCCCCAGTGAGTCAGTACATCAGGAACTGTTCCCCAGTGAGTCAGTACATCAGGAACTGTTCCCCAGTGAGAGTCAGTGCATCAGGAACTGTTCCCCAGTGAGTCAGTACATCAGGAACTGTGCCCCAGTGAGAGTCAGTACAGCAGCAACTGTTCCCCAGTGAGTCAGTACATCAGGAACTGTTCCCCAGTGAGTCAGTACATCAGGAACTGTTCCCCAGTGAGAGTCAGTGCATCAGGAACTGTTCCCCAGTGAGTCAGTGCATCAGGAACTGTTCCCCAGTGAGTCAGTACATCAGGAACTGTTCCCCAGTGAGTCAGTACATCAGGAACTGTTCCCCAGTGAGAGTCAGTACATCAGGAACTGTTCCCCAGTGAGAGTCAGTACATCAGGAACTGTTCCCCAGTGAGTCAGTACATCAGGAACTGTTCCCCAGTGAGAGTCAGTACATCAGGAACTGTTCCCCAGTGAGAGTCAGTACAGCAGGAACTGTTCCCCAGTGAGTCAGTACATCAGGAACTGTTCCCCAGTGAGAGTCAGTACATCAGGATCTGTTCCCCAGTGAGAGTCAGTACATCAGGAACTGTGCCCCAGTGAGTCAGTACATCAGGAACTGTTCCCCAGTGAGTCAGTACATCAGGAACTGTTCCCCAGTGAGAGTTAATACATCAGGAACTGTTCCCCAGTGAGTCAGTACATCAGGAACTTTTCCCCAGTGAGTCACTATATCAGGAACTGTTCCCCAGTGAGAGTCAGTACATCAGGAACTGTTCCCCAGTGAGAGTCAGTACATCAGGAACTGTTCCCCAGTGAGTCAGTACATCAGGAACTGTTCCACAGTGAGAGTCAGTTCATCAGGAACTGTTCCCCAGTGAGTCAGTACATCAGGAACTGTTCCCCAGTGAGAGTCAGTACATCAGAAACTGTTCCCCAGTGAGAGTCAGTACATCAGGAACTGTGCCCCAGTGAGTCAGTACATCAGGAACTGTTCCCCAGTGAGTCAGTACATCAGGAACTGTGCCCCAGTGAGTCAGTACATCAGGAACTGTTCCCCAGTGAGTCAGTACATCAGGAACTGTGCCCCAGTGAGAGTCAGTACATCAGGAACTGTTCCCCAGTGAGTCAGTACATCAGGAACTGTTCCCCAGTGAGTCAGTACATCAGGAACTGTTCCCCAGTGAGAGTCAGTACATCAGGAACTCTTCCCCAGTGAGTCAGTACATCAGGAACTGTTCCCCAGTGAGAGTCAGTACATCAGGAACTGTTCCCCAGTGAGAGTCAGTACATCAGAAACTGTTCCCCAGTGAGTCAGTACATCAGGAACTGTTCCCCAGTGAGTCAGAAAATCAGGAACTGTTCCCCAGTGAGTCAATACATCAGGAAATATTCCCCAGTGAGTCTGTACATCAGGTACTGTTCCCCAGTGAGTCAGTTCATCAGGAACTGTTCCCCAGTGAGTCAGTACATCAGGCACTGTTCCCCAGTGAGAGTCACTACATTAGGAACTCTTCCCCAGTGAGTCAGTACATCAGGAACTGTTCCCCAGTGAGACAGTACATCAGGAACTGTTCCCCAGTGAGAGTCAGTACATCAGGAACTGTTCCCCAGTGAGTCAGTACATCAGGAACTGTTCCCCAGTGAGAGTCAGTACATCAGGAACTGTTCCCCAGTGAGTCAGTACATCAGGAACTGTTCCCCAGTGAGAGTCAGTACATCAGGAACTGTTCCCCAGTGAGTCAGTACATCAGGAACTGTTCCCCAGTGAGTCAGTACATCAGGAACTGTTCCCCAGTGAGTCAGTACATCAGGAACTGTTCCCCCATGAGAGTCAGTACATCAGGAACTGTTCCCCAGTGAGTCAGTACATCAGGAACTGTTCCCCAGTGAGTCAGTACATCAGGAACTGTTCCCCAGTGAGAGTCAGTACATCAGGAACTGTTCCCCAGTGAGAGTCAGTACATCAGGATCTGTTCCCCAGTGAGTCAGTACATCAGGAACTGTTCCCCAGTGAGTCAGAAAATCATGAACTGTTCCCCAGTGAGTCAGTACATCAGGAACTGTTCCCCAGTGAGAGTCAGTACATCAGGAACTGTTCCCCAGTGAGAGTCAGTACATCAGGAACTGTTCCCCAGTGAGAGTCAGTACATCAGGAACTGTTCCCCAGTGAGAGTCAGTACATCAGGAACTGTTCCCCAGTGAGAGTCAGTACATCAGGATCTGTTCCCCAGTGAGTCAGTACATCAGGAACTGTTCCCCAGTGAGAGTCAGTACATCAGGAACTGTTCCCCAGTGAGAGTCAGTACATCAGGAACTGTTCCCCAGTGAGAGTCAGTACATCAGGAACTGTTCCCCAGTGAGTCAGAAAATCAGGAACTGTTCCCCAGTGAGTCTGTACATCAGGAACTGTTCCCCAGTGAGTCAGTTCATCAGGAACTGTTCCCCAGTGAGTCAGTACATCAGGCACTGTTCCCCAGTGAGAGTCAGTACATTAGGAACTCTTCCCCAGTGAGTCAGTACATCAGGAACTGTTCCCCAGTGAGAGTCAGTACATCAGGAACTGTTCCCCAGTGAGAGTCAGTACATCAGGAACTGTTCCCCAGTGAGTCAGTACATCAGGAACTGTTCCCCAGTGAGAGTCAGCACATCAGGAACTGTTCCCCAGTGAGAGTCAGTACATCAGAAACTGTTCCCCAGTGAGTCAGTACATCAGGAACTGTTCCCCAGTGAGTCAGTACATCAGGAACTGTTCCCCAGTGAGAGTCAGTGCATCAGGAACTGTTCCCCAGTGAGTCAGTACATCAGGAACTGTTCCCCAGTGAGAGTCAGTGCATCAGGAACTGTTCCCCAGTGAGTCAGTACATCAGGAACTGTTCCCCAGTGAGTCAGTACATCAGGAACTGTTCCCCAGTGAGAGTCAGTACATCAGGAACTGTTCCCCAGTGAGAGTCAGTACATCAGGAACTGTTCCCCAGTGAGTCAGTACATCAGGAACTGTTCCCCAGTGAGAGTCAGTACATCAGAAACTGTTCCCCAGTGAGTCAGTACATCAGGAACTGTTCCCCAGTGAGTCAGTACATCAGGAACTGTTCCCCAGTGGGAGTCAGTACATCAGGAACTGTTCCCCCATGAGAGTCAGTACATCAGGAACTGTTCCCCAGTGAGAGTCAGTACATCAGGAACTGTTCCCCAGTGAGAGTCAGTACATCAGGATCTGTTCCCCAGTGAGTCAGTACATCAGGAACTGTTCCCCAGTGAGAGTCAGTACATCAGGAACTGTTCCCCAGTGAGAGTCAGTACATCAGGAACTGTTCCCCAGTGAGTCAGTACATCAGGAACTGTTCCCCAGTGAGTCAGTACATCAGGAACTGTTCCCCAGTGAGTCAGTACATCAGGAACTGTTCCCCAGTGAGTCAGTACATCAGGAACTGTTCCCCAGTGAGTCAGTACATCAGGAACTGTTCCCCAGTGAGTCAGTACATCAGGAACTGTTCCCCAGTGAGAGTCAGTACATCAGGAACTGTTCCCCTGTGAGAGTCAGTACATCAGGAACTGTTCCCCAGTGAGAGTCAGTGCATCAGGAACTGTTCCCCAGTGAGAGTCAGTACATCAGGAACTGTTCCCCAGTGAGAGTCAGTACATCAGGAACTGTTCCCCAGTGAGTCAGTACATCAGGAACTGTTCCTCAGTGAGAGTCAGTGCATCAGGAACTGTTCCCCAGTGAGAGTCAGTACATCGGGAACTGTTCCCCGGTGAGTCAGTACATCAGGAACTGTTCCCCAGTGAGTCAGTACATCAGGAATTGTTCCCCAGTGAGAGTCAGTGCATCAGGAACTGTTCCCCAGTGAGTCAGTGCATCAGGAACTGTTCCCCAGTGAGTCAGTACATCAGGAACTGTTCCCCAGTGAGTCAGTACATCAGGAACTGTTCCCCAGTGAGAGTCAGTACATCAGGAACTGTTCCCCAGTGAGAGTCAGTACATCAGGAACTGTTCCCCAGTGAGTCAGTACATCAGGAACTGTTCCCCAGTGAGAGTCAGTACATCAGGAACTGTTCCCCAGTGAGAGTCAGTACAGCAGGAACTGTTCCCCAGTGAGTCAGTACATCAGGAACTGTTCCCCAGTGAGTCAGTACATCAGGAACTGTTCCCCAGTGGGAGTCAGTACATCAGGAACTGTTCCCCCATGAGAGTCAGTACATCAGGAACTGTTCCCCAGTGAGAGTCAGTACATCAGGAACTGTTCCCCAGTGAGAGTCAGTACATCAGGATCTGTTCCCCAGTGAGTCAGTACATCAGGAACTGTTCCCCAGTGAGAGTCAGTACATCAGGAACTGTTCCCCAGTGAGAGTCAGTACATCAGGAACTGTTCCCCAGTGAGTCAGTACATCAGGAACTGTTCCCCAGTGAGTCAGTACATCAGGAACTGTTCCCCAGTGAGTCAGTACATCAGGAACTGTTCCCCAGTGAGTCAGTACATCAGGAACTGTTCCCCAGTGAGTCAGTACATCAGGAACTGTTCCCCAGTGAGTCAGTACATCAGGAACTGTTCCCCAGTGAGTCAGTACATCAGGAACTGTTCCCCAGTGAGAGTCAGTATATCAGGAACTGTTCCCCTGTGAGAGTCAGTACATCAGGAACTGTTCCCCAGTGAGAGTCAGTGCATCAGGAACTGTTCCCCAGTGAGAGTCAGTACATCAGGAACTGTTCCCCAGTGAGAGTCAGTACATCAGGAACTGTTCCCCAGTGAGTCAGTACATCAGGAACTGTTCCTCAGTGAGAGTCAGTGCATCAGGAACTGTTCCCCAGTGAGAGTCAGTACATCGGGAACTGTTCCCCGGTGAGTCAGTACATCAGGAACTGTTCCCCAGTGAGTCAGTACATCAGGAATTGTTCCCCAGTGAGAGTCAGTGCATCAGGAACTGTTCCCCAGTGAGTCAGTGCATCAGGAACTGTTCCCCAGTGAGTCAGTACATCAGGAACTGTTCCCCAGTGAGTCAGTACATCAGGAACTGTTCCCCAGTGAGAGTCAGTACATCAGGAACTGTTCCCCAGTGAGAGTCAGTACATCAGGAACTGTTCCCCAGTGAGTCAGTACATCAGGAACTGTTCCCCAGTGAGAGTCAGTACATCAGGAACTGTTCCCCAGTGAGAGTCAGTACAGCAGGAACTGTTCCCCAGTGAGTCAGTACATCAGGAACTGTTCCCCAGTGAGAGTCAGTACATCAGGATCTGTTCCCCAGTGAGAGTCAGTACATCAGGAACTGTGCCCCAGTGAGTCAGTACATCAGGAACTGTTCCCCAGTGAGTCAGTACATCAGGAACTGTTCCCCAGTGAGAGTTAATACATCAGGAACTGTTCCCCAGTGAGTCAGTACATCAGGAACTTTTCCCCAGTGAGTCACTATATCAGGAACTGTTCCCCAGTGAGAGTCAGTACATCAGGAACTGTTCCCCAGTGAGAGTCAGTACATCAGGAACTGTTCCCCAGTGAGTCAGTACATCAGGAACTGTTCCACAGTGAGAGTCAGTTCATCAGGAACTGTTCCCCAGTGAGTCAGTACATCAGGAACTGTTCCCCAGTGAGAGTCAGTACATCAGAAACTGTTCCCCAGTGAGAGTCAGTACATCAGGAACTGTGCCCCAGTGAGTCAGTACATCAGGAACTGTTCCCCAGTGAGTCAGTACATCAGGAACTGTGCCCCAGTGAGTCAGTACATCAGGAACTGTTCCCCAGTGAGTCAGTACATCAGGAACTGTGCCCCAGTGAGAGTCAGTACATCAGGAACTGTTCCCCAGTGAGTCAGTACATCAGGAACTGTTCCCCAGTGAGTCAGTACATCAGGAACTGTTCCCCAGTGAGAGTCAGTACATCAGGAACTGTTCCCCAGTGAGTCAGTACATCAGGAACTGTTCCCCAGTGAGAGTTAATACATCAGGAACTGTTCCCCAGTGAGTCAGTACATCAGGAACTGTTCCCCAGTGAGAGTCAGTGCATCAGGAACTGTTCCCCAGTGAGTCAGTACATCAGGAACTGTGCCCCAGTGAGAGTCAGTACAGCAGCAACTGTTCCCCAGTGAGTCAGTACATCAGGAACTGTTCCCCAGTGAGTCAGTACATCAGGAACTGTTCCCCAGTGAGAGTCAGTGCATCAGGAACTGTTCCCCAGTGAGTCAGTGCATCAGGAACTGTTCCCCAGTGAGTCAGTACATCAGGAACTGTTCCCCAGTGAGTCAGTACATCAGGAACTGTTCCCCAGTGAGAGTCAGTACATCAGGAACTGTTCCCCAGTGAGAGTCAGTACATCAGGAACTGTTCCCCAGTGAGTCAGTACATCAGGAACTGTTCCCCAGTGAGAGTCAGTACATCAGGAACTGTTCCCCAGTGAGAGTCAGTACAGCAGGAACTGTTCCCCAGTGAGTCAGTACATCAGGAACTGTTCCCCAGTGAGAGTCAGTACATCAGGATCTGTTCCCCAGTGAGAGTCAGTACATCAGGAACTGTGCCCCAGTGAGTCAGTACATCAGGAACTGTTCCCCAGTGAGTCAGTACATCAGGAACTGTTCCCCAGTGAGAGTTAATACATCAGGAACTGTTCCCCAGTGAGTCAGTACATCAGGAACTTTTCCCCAGTGAGTCACTATATCAGGAACTGTTCCCCAGTGAGAGTCAGTACATCAGGAACTGTTCCCCAGTGAGAGTCAGTACATCAGGAACTGTTCCCCAGTGAGTCAGTACATCAGGAACTGTTCCACAGTGAGAGTCAGTTCATCAGGAACTGTTCCCCAGTGAGTCAGTACATCAGGAACTGTTCCCCAGTGAGAGTCAGTACATCAGAAACTGTTCCCCAGTGAGAGTCAGTACATCAGGAACTGTGCCCCAGTGAGTCAGTACATCAGGAACTGTTCCCCAGTGAGTCAGTACATCAGGAACTGTGCCCCAGTGAGTCAGTACATCAGGAACTGTTCCCCAGTGAGTCAGTACATCAGGAACTGTGCCCCAGTGAGAGTCAGTACATCAGGAACTGTTCCCCAGTGAGTCAGTACATCAGGAACTGTTCCCCAGTGAGTCAGTACATCAGGAACTGTTCCCCAGTGAGAGTCAGTACATCAGGAACTCTTCCCCAGTGAGTCAGTACATCAGGAACTGTTCCCCAGTGAGAGTCAGTACATCAGGAACTGTTCCCCAGTGAGAGTCAGTACATCAGAAACTGTTCCCCAGTGAGTCAGTACATCAGGAACTGTTCCCCAGTGAGTCAGAAAATCAGGAACTGTTCCCCAGTGAGTCAATACATCAGGAAATATTCCCCAGTGAGTCTGTACATCAGGTACTGTTCCCCAGTGAGTCAGTTCATCAGGAACTGTTCCCCAGTGAGTCAGTACATCAGGCACTGTTCCCCAGTGAGAGTCACTACATTAGGAACTCTTCCCCAGTGAGTCAGTACATCAGGAACTGTTCCCCAGTGAGACAGTACATCAGGAACTGTTCCCCAGTGAGAGTCAGTACATCAGGAACTGTTCCCCAGTGAGTCAGTACATCAGGCACTGTTCCCCAGTGAGAGTCAGTACATCAGGAACTGTTCCCCAGTGAGTCAGTACATCAGGAACTGTTCCCCAGTGAGAGTCAGTACATCAGGAACTGTTCCCCAGTGAGAGTCAGTACATCAGGAACTGTTCCCCAGTGAGTCAGTACATCAGGAACTGTTCCCCAGTGAGTCAGTACATCAGGAACTGTTCCCCAGTGAGTCAGTACATCAGGAACTGTTCCCCCATGAGAGTCAGTACATCAGGAACTGTTCCCCAGTGAGTCAGTACATCAGGAACTGTTCCCCAGTGAGTCAGTACATCAGGAACTGTTCCCCAGTGAGAGTCAGTACATCAGGAACTGTTCCCCAGTGAGAGTCAGTACATCAGGATCTGTTCCCCAGTGAGTCAGTACATCAGGAACTGTTCCCCAGTGAGTCAGAAAATCATGAACTGTTCCCCAGTGAGTCAGTACATCAGGAACTGTTCCCCAGTGAGAGTCAGTACATCAGGAACTGTTCCCCAGTGAGAGTCAGTACATCAGGAACTGTTCCCCAGTGAGAGTCAGTACATCAGGAACTGTTCCCCAGTGAGAGTCAGTACATCAGGAACTGTTCCCCAGTGAGAGTCAGTACATCAGGATCTGTTCCCCAGTGAGTCAGTACATCAGGAACTGTTCCCCAGTGAGAGTCAGTACATCAGGAACTGTTCCCCAGTGAGAGTCAGTACATCAGGAACTGTTCCCCAGTGAGAGTCAGTACATCAGGAACTGTTCCCCAGTGAGTCAGAAAATCAGGAACTGTTCCCCAGTGAGTCTGTACATCAGGAACTGTTCCCCAGTGAGTCAGTTCATCAGGAACTGTTCCCCAGTGAGTCAGTACATCAGGCACTGTTCCCCAGTGAGAGTCAGTACATTAGGAACTCTTCCCCAGTGAGTCAGTACATCAGGAACTGTTCCCCAGTGAGAGTCAGTACATCAGGAACTGTTCCCCAGTGAGAGTCAGTACATCAGGAACTGTTCCCCAGTGAGTCAGTACATCAGGAACTGTTCCCCAGTGAGAGTCAGCACATCAGGAACTGTTCCCCAGTGAGAGTCAGTACATCAGAAACTGTTCCCCAGTGAGTCAGTACATCAGGAACTGTTCCCCAGTGAGTCAGTACATCAGGAACTGTTCCCCAGTGAGAGTCAGTGCATCAGGAACTGTTCCCCAGTGAGTCAGTACATCAGGAACTGTTCCCCAGTGAGAGTCAGTGCATCAGGAACTGTTCCCCAGTGAGTCAGTACATCAGGAACTGTTCCCCAGTGAGTCAGTACATCAGGAACTGTTCCCCAGTGGGAGTCAGTACATCAGGAACTGTTCCCCCATGAGAGTCAGTACATCAGGAACTGTTCCCCAGTGAGAGTCAGTACATCAGGAACTGTTCCCCAGTGAGAGTCAGTACATCAGGATCTGTTCCCCAGTGAGTCAGTACATCAGGAACTGTTCCCCAGTGAGAGTCAGTACATCAGGAACTGTTCCCCAGTGAGAGTCAGTACATCAGGAACTGTTCCCCAGTGAGTCAGTACATCAGGAACTGTTCCCCAGTGAGTCAGTACATCAGGAACTGTTCCCCAGTGAGTCAGTACATCAGGAACTGTTCCCCAGTGAGTCAGTACATCAGGAACTGTTCCCCAGTGAGTCAGTACATCAGGAACTGTTCCCCAGTGAGTCAGTACATCAGGAACTGTTCCCCAGTGAGAGTCAGTACATCAGGAACTGTTCCCCTGTGAGAGTCAGTACATCAGGAACTGTTCCCCAGTGAGAGTCAGTGCATCAGGAACTGTTCCCCAGTGAGAGTCAGTACATCAGGAACTGTTCCCCAGTGAGAGTCAGTACATCAGGAACTGTTCCCCAGTGAGTCAGTACATCAGGAACTGTTCCTCAGTGAGAGTCAGTGCATCAGGAACTGTTCCCCAGTGAGAGTCAGTACATCAGGATCTGTTCCCCAGTGAGAGTCAGTACATCAGGAACTGTGCCCCAGTGAGTCAGTACATCAGGAACTGTTCCCCAGTGAGTCAGTACATCAGGAACTGTTCCCCAGTGAGAGTTAATACATCAGGAACTGTTCCCCAGTGAGTCAGTACATCAGGAACTGTTCCCCAGTGAGAGTCAGTACATCAGGAACTGTTCCCCAGTGAGAGTCAGTACAGCAGGAACTGTTCCCCAGTGAGTCAGTACATCAGGAACTGTTCCCCAGTGAGAGTCAGTACATCAGGATCTGTTCCCCAGTGAGAGTCAGTACATCAGGAACTGTGCCCCAGTGAGTCAGTACATCAGGAACTGTTCCCCAGTGAGTCAGTACATCAGGAACTGTTCCCCAGTGAGAGTTAATACATCAGGAACTGTTCCCCAGTGAGTCAGTACATCAGGAACTTTTCCCCAGTGAGTCACTATATCAGGAACTGTTCCCCAGTGAGAGTCAGTACATCAGGAACTGTTCCCCAGTGAGAGTCAGTACATCAGGAACTGTTCCCCAGTGAGTCAGTACATCAGGAACTGTTCCACAGTGAGAGTCAGTTCATCAGGAACTGTTCCCCAGTGAGTCAGTACATCAGGAACTGTTCCCCAGTGAGAGTCAGTACATCAGAAACTGTTCCCCAGTGAGAGTCAGTACATCAGGAACTGTGCCCCAGTGAGTCAGTACATCAGGAACTGTTCCCCAGTGAGTCAGTACATCAGGAACTGTGCCCCAGTGAGTCAGTACATCAGGAACTGTTCCCCAGTGAGTCAGTACATCAGGAACTGTGCCCCAGTGAGAGTCAGTACATCAGGAACTGTTCCCCAGTGAGTCAGTACATCAGGAACTGTTCCCCAGTGAGTCAGTACATCAGGAACTGTTCCCCAGTGAGAGTCAGTACATCAGGAACTCTTCCCCAGTGAGTCAGTACATCAGGAACTGTTCCCCAGTGAGAGTCAGTACATCAGGAACTGTTCCCCAGTGAGAGTCAGTACATCAGAAACTGTTCCCCAGTGAGTCAGTACATCAGGAACTGTTCCCCAGTGAGTCAGAAAATCAGGAACTGTTCCCCAGTGAGTCAATACATCAGGAAATATTCCCCAGTGAGTCTGTACATCAGGTACTGTTCCCCAGTGAGTCAGTTCATCAGGAACTGTTCCCCAGTGAGTCAGTACATCAGGCACTGTTCCCCAGTGAGAGTCACTACATTAGGAACTCTTCCCCAGTGAGTCAGTACATCAGGAACTGTTCCCCAGTGAGACAGTACATCAGGAACTGTTCCCCAGTGAGAGTCAGTACATCAGGAACTGTTCCCCAGTGAGTCAGTACATCAGGCACTGTTCCCCAGTGAGAGTCAGTACATCAGGAACTGTTCCCCAGTGAGTCAGTACATCAGGAACTGTTCCCCAGTGAGAGTCAGTACATCAGGAACTGTTCCCCAGTGAGAGTCAGTACATCAGGAACTGTTCCCCAGTGAGTCAGTACATCAGGAACTGTTCCCCAGTGAGTCAGTACATCAGGAACTGTTCCCCAGTGAGTCAGTACATCAGGAACTGTTCCCCCATGAGAGTCAGTACATCAGGAACTGTTCCCCAGTGAGTCAGTACATCAGGAACTGTTCCCCAGTGAGTCAGTACATCAGGAACTGTTCCCCAGTGAGAGTCAGTACATCAGGAACTGTTCCCCAGTGAGAGTCAGTACATCAGGATCTGTTCCCCAGTGAGTCAGTACATCAGGAACTGTTCCCCAGTGAGTCAGAAAATCATGAACTGTTCCCCAGTGAGTCAGTACATCAGGAACTGTTCCCCAGTGAGAGTCAGTACATCAGGAACTGTTCCCCAGTGAGAGTCAGTACATCAGGAACTGTTCCCCAGTGAGAGTCAGTACATCAGGAACTGTTCCCCAGTGAGAGTCAGTACATCAGGAACTGTTCCCCAGTGAGAGTCAGTACATCAGGATCTGTTCCCCAGTGAGTCAGTACATCAGGAACTGTTCCCCAGTGAGAGTCAGTACATCAGGAACTGTTCCCCAGTGAGAGTCAGTACATCAGGAACTGTTCCCCAGTGAGAGTCAGTACATCAGGAACTGTTCCCCAGTGAGTCAGAAAATCAGGAACTGTTCCCCAGTGAGTCTGTACATCAGGAACTGTTCCCCAGTGAGTCAGTTCATCAGGAACTGTTCCCCAGTGAGTCAGTACATCAGGCACTGTTCCCCAGTGAGAGTCAGTACATTAGGAACTCTTCCCCAGTGAGTCAGTACATCAGGAACTGTTCCCCAGTGAGAGTCAGTACATCAGGAACTGTTCCCCAGTGAGAGTCAGTACATCAGGAACTGTTCCCCAGTGAGTCAGTACATCAGGAACTGTTCCCCAGTGAGAGTCAGCACATCAGGAACTGTTCCCCAGTGAGAGTCAGTACATCAGAAACTGTTCCCCAGTGAGTCAGTACATCAGGAACTGTTCCCCAGTGAGTCAGTACATCAGGAACTGTTCCCCAGTGAGAGTCAGTGCATCAGGAACTGTTCCCCAGTGAGTCAGTACATCAGGAACTGTTCCCCAGTGAGAGTCAGTGCATCAGGAACTGTTCCCCAGTGAGTCAGTACATCAGGAACTGTTCCCCAGTGAGTCAGTACATCAGGAACTGTTCCCCAGTGAGAGTCAGTACATCAGGAACTGTTCCCCAGTGAGAGTCAGTACATCAGGAACTGTTCCCCAGTGAGTCAGTACATCAGGAACTGTTCCCCAGTGAGAGTCAGTACATCAGAAACTGTTCCCCAGTGAGTCAGTACATCAGGAACTGTTCCCCAGTGAGTCAGTACATCAGGAAATGTTCCCCAGTGGGAGTCAGTACATCAGGAACTGTTCCCCCATGAGAGTCAGTACATCAGGAACTGTTCCCCAGTGAGAGTCAGTACATCAGGAACTGTTCCCCAGTGAGAGTCAGTACATCAGGATCTGTTCCCCAGTGAGTCAGTACATCAGGAACTGTTCCCCAGTGAGAGTCAGTACATCAGGAACTGTTCCCCAGTGAGAGTCAGTACATCAGGAACTGTTCCCCAGTGAGTCAGTACATCAGGAACTGTTCCCCAGTGAGTCAGTACATCAGGAACTGTTCCCCAGTGAGTCAGTACATCAGGAACTGTTCCCCAGTGAGTCAGTACATCAGGAACTGTTCCCCAGTGAGTCAGTACATCAGGAACTGTTCCCCAGTGAGTCAGTACATCAGGAACTGTTCCCCAGTGAGAGTCAGTACATCAGGAACTGTTCCCCTGTGAGAGTCAGTACATCAGGAACTGTTCCCCAGTGAGAGTCAGTGCATCAGGAACTGTTCCCCAGTGAGAGTCAGTACATCAGGAACTGTTCCCCAGTGAGAGTCAGTACATCAGGAACTGTTCCCCAGTGAGTCAGTACATCAGGAACTGTTCCTCAGTGAGAGTCAGTGCATCAGGAACTGTTCCCCAGTGAGAGTCAGTACATCGGGAACTGTTCCCCGGTGAGTCAGTACATCAGGAACTGTTCCCCAGTGAGTCAGTACATCAGGAATTGTTCCCCAGTGAGAGTCAGTGCATCAGGAACTGTTCCCCAGTGAGTCAGTGCATCAGGAACTGTTCCCCAGTGAGTCAGTACATCAGGAACTGTTCCCCAGTGAGTCAGTACATCAGGAACTGTTCCCCAGTGAGAGTCAGTACATCAGGAACTGTTCCCCAGTGAGAGTCAGTACATCAGGAACTGTTCCCCAGTGAGTCAGTACATCAGGAACTGTTCCCCAGTGAGAGTCAGTACATCAGGAACTGTTCCCCAGTGAGAGTCAGTACAGCAGGAACTGTTCCCCAGTGAGTCAGTACATCAGGAACTGTTCCCCAGTGAGAGTCAGTACATCAGGATCTGTTCCCCAGTGAGAGTCAGTACATCAGGAACTGTGCCCCAGTGAGTCAGTACATCAGGAACTGTTCCCCAGTGAGTCAGTACATCAGGAACTGTTCCCCAGTGAGAGTTAATACATCAGGAACTGTTCCCCAGTGAGTCAGTACATCAGGAACTTTTCCCCAGTGAGTCACTATATCAGGAACTGTTCCCCAGTGAGAGCCAGTACATCAGGAACTGTTCCCCAGTGAGAGTCAGTACATCAGGAACTGTTCCCCAGTGAGTCAGTACATCAGGAACTGTTCCACAGTGAGAGTCAGTTCATCAGGAACTGTTCCCCAGTGAGTCAGTACATCAGGAACTGTTCCCCAGTGAGAGTCAGTACATCAGAAACTGTTCCCCAGTGAGAGTCAGTACATCAGGAACTGTGCCCCAGTGAGTCAGTACATCAGGAACTGTTCCCCAGTGAGTCAGTACATCAGGAACTGTGCCCCAGTGAGTCAGTACATCAGGAACTGTTCCCCAGTGAGTCAGTACATCAGGAACTGTGCCCCAGTGAGAGTCAGTACATCAGGAACTGTTCCCCAGTGAGTCAGTACATCAGGAACTGTTCCCCAGTGAGTCAGTACATCAGGAACTGTTCCCCAGTGAGAGTCAGTACATCAGGAACTCTTCCCCAGTGAGTCAGTACATCAGGAACTGTTCCCCAGTGAGAGTCAGTACATCAGGAACTGTTCCCCAGTGAGAGTCAGTACATCAGAAACTGTTCCCCAGTGAGTCAGTACATCAGGAACTGTTCCCCAGTGAGTCAGAAAATCAGGAACTGTTCCCCAGTGAGTCAATACATCAGGAAATATTCCCCAGTGAGTCTGTACATCAGGTACTGTTCCCCAGTGAGTCAGTTCATCAGGAACTGTTCCCCAGTGAGTCAGTACATCAGGCACTGTTCCCCAGTGAGAGTCACTACATTAGGAACTCTTCCCCAGTGAGTCAGTACATCAGGAACTGTTCCCCAGTGAGACAGTACATCAGGAACTGTTCCCCAGTGAGAGTCAGTACATCAGGAACTGTTCCCCAGTGAGTCAGTACATCAGGAACTGTTCCCCAGTGAGAGTCAGTACATCAGGAACTGTTCCCCAGTGAGTCAGTACATCAGGAACTGTTCCCCAGTGAGAGTCAGTACATCAGGAACTGTTCCCCAGTGAGTCAGTACATCAGGAACTGTTCCCCAGTGAGTCAGTACATCAGGAACTGTTCCCCAGTGAGTCAGTACATCAGGAACTGTTCCCCAGTGAGTCAGTACATCAGGAACTGTTCCCCCATGAGAGTCAGTACATCAGGAACTGTTCCCCAGTGAGTCAGTACATCAGGAACTGTTCCCCAGTGAGTCAGTACATCAGGAACTGTTCCCCAGTGAGAGTCAGTACATCAGGAACTGTTCCCCAGTGAGAGTCAGTACATCAGGATCTGTTCCCCAGTGAGTCAGTACATCAGGAACTGTTCCCCAGTGAGTCAGAAAATCATGAACTGTTCCCCAGTGAGTCAGTACATCAGGAACTGTTCCCCAGTGAGAGTCAGTACATCAGGAACTGTTCCCCAGTGAGAGTCAGTACATCAGGAACTGTTCCCCAGTGAGAGTCAGTACATCAGGAACTGTTCCCCAGTGAGAGTCAGTACATCAGGAACTGTTCCCCAGTGAGAGTCAGTACATCAGGATCTGTTCCCCAGTGAGTCAGTACATCAGGAACTGTTCCCCAGTGAGAGTCAGTACATCAGGAACTGTTCCCCAGTGAGAGTCAGTACATCAGGAACTGTTCCCCAGTGAGAGTCAGTACATCAGGAACTGTTCCCCAGTGAGTCAGAAAATCAGGAACTGTTCCCCAGTGAGTCTGTACATCAGGAACTGTTCCCCAGTGAGTCAGTTCATCAGGAACTGTTCCCCAGTGAGTCAGTACATCAGGCACTGTTCCCCAGTGAGAGTCAGTACATTAGGAACTCTTCCCCAGTGAGTCAGTACATCAGGAACTGTTCCCCAGTGAGAGTCAGTACATCAGGAACTGTTCCCCAGTGAGAGTCAGTACATCAGGAACTGTTCCCCAGTGAGTCAGTACATCAGGAACTGTTCCCCAGTGAGAGTCAGCACATCAGGAACTGTTCCCCAGTGAGAGTCAGTACATCAGAAACTGTTCCCCAGTGAGTCAGTACATCAGGAACTGTTCCCCAGTGAGTCAGTACATCAGGAACTGTTCCCCAGTGAGAGTCAGTGCATCAGGAACTGTTCCCCAGTGAGTCAGTACATCAGGAACTGTTCCCCAGTGAGAGTCAGTGCATCAGGAACTGTTCCCCAGTGAGTCAGTACATCAGGAACTGTTCCCCAGTGAGTCAGTACATCAGGAACTGTTCCCCAGTGAGAGTCAGTACATCAGGAACTGTTCCCCAGTGAGAGTCAGTACATCAGGAACTGTTCCCCAGTGAGTCAGTACATCAGGAACTGTTCCCCAGTGAGAGTCAGTACATCAGAAACTGTTCCCCAGTGAGTCAGTACATCAGGAACTGTTCCCCAGTGAGTCAGTACATCAGGAACTGTTCCCCAGTGGGAGTCAGTACATCAGGAACTGTTCCCCCATGAGAGTCAGTACATCAGGAACTGTTCCCCAGTGAGAGTCAGTACATCAGGAACTGTTCCCCAGTGAGAGTCAGTACATCAGGATCTGTTCCCCAGTGAGTCAGTACATCAGGAACTGTTCCCCAGTGAGAGTCAGTACATCAGGAACTGTTCCCCAGTGAGAGTCAGTACATCAGGAACTGTTCCCCAGTGAGTCAGTACATCAGGAACTGTTCCCCAGTGAGTCAGTACATCAGGAACTGTTCCCCAGTGAGTCAGTACATCAGGAACTGTTCCCCAGTGAGTCAGTACATCAGGAACTGTTCCCCAGTGAGTCAGTACATCAGGAACTGTTCCCCAGTGAGTCAGTACATCAGGAACTGTTCCCCAGTGAGAGTCAGTACATCAGGAACTGTTCCCCTGTGAGAGTCAGTACATCAGGAACTGTTCCCCAGTGAGAGTCAGTGCATCAGGAACTGTTCCCCAGTGAGAGTCAGTACATCAGGAACTGTTCCCCAGTGAGAGTCAGTACATCAGGAACTGTTCCCCAGTGAGTCAGTACATCAGGAACTGTTCCTCAATGAGAGTCAGTGCATCAGGAACTGTTCCCCAGTGAGAGTCAGTACATCGGGAACTGTTCCCCGGTGAGTCAGTACATCAGGAACTGTTCCCCAGTGAGTCAGTACATCAGGAATTGTTCCCCAGTGAGTCAGTACATCAGGAACTGTTCCCCAGTGAGTCAGTACATCAGGAACTGTTCCCCAGTGAGTCAGTACATCAGGAACTGTTCCCCAGTGAGAGTCAGTACATCAGGAACTGTTCCCCAGTGAGTCAGTACATCAGGAACTGTTCCCCAGTGAGAGTCAGTACATCAGGAACTGTTCCCCAGTGAGAGTCAGTACATCAGGAACTGTTCCCCAGTGAGAGTCAGTACATCAGGAACTGTTCCCCAGTGAGTCAGTACATCAGGAACTGTTCCCCAGTGAGTCAGTACATCAGGAACTGTTCCCCAGTGAGAGTCAGTACATCAGGAACTGTTCCCCAGTGAGAGTCAGTACATCAGGAACTGTTCCCCAGTGAGTCAGTACATCAGGAACTGTTCCCCAGTGAGTCAGTACATCAGGAACTGTTCCCCAGTGAGTCAGTACATCAGGAACTGTTCCCCAGTGAGAGTCAGTACATCAGGAACTGTTCCCCAGTGAGTCAGTACATCAGGAACTGTGCCCCAGTGAGAGTCAGTACATCAGGAACTGTTCCCCAGTGAGTCAGTACATCAGGAACTGTGCCCCAGTGAGAGTCAGTACATCAGGAACTGTTCCCCAGTGAGTCAGTACATCAGGAACTGTTCCCCAGTGAGTCAGTACATCAGGAACTGTTCCCCAGTGAGTCAGAAAATCAGGAACTGTTCCCCAGTGAGTCAATACATCAGGAAATATTCCCCAGTGAGTCTGTACATCAGGAACTGTTCCCCAGTGAGTCAGTTCATCAGGAACTGTTCCCCAGTGAGTCAGTACATCAGGCACTGTTCCCCAGTGAGTCAGTACATCAGGAACTGTTCCCCAGTGAGACAGTACATCAGGAACTGTTCCCCAGTGAGAGTCAGTACATCAGGAACTGTTCCCCAGTGAGTCAGTACATCAGGAACTGTTCCCCAGTGAGAGTCAGTACATCAGGAACTGTTCCCCAGTGAGAGTCAGTACATCAGGAACTGTTCCCCAGTGAGTCAGTACATCAGGAACTGTTCCCCAGTGAGAGTCAGCACATCAGGAACTGTTCCCCAGTGAGAGTCAGTACATCAGGAACTGTTCCCCAGTGAGAGTCAGTACATCAGGAACTGTTCCCCAGTGAGTCAGTACATCAGGAACTGTTCCCCAGTGAGAGTCAGTGCATCAGGAACTGTTCCCCAGTGAGAGTCAGTACAGCAGGAACTGTTCCCCAGTGAGTCAGTACATCAGGAACTGTTCCCCAGTGAGAGTCAGTACATCAGGAACTGTTCCCCAGTGAGAGTCAGTACATCAGGAACTGTGCCCCAGTGAGTCAGTACATCAGGAACTGTTCCCCAGTGAGTCAGTACATCAGGAACTGTTCCCCAGTGAGAGTTAATACATCAGGAACTGTTCCCCAGTGAGTCAGTACATCCGGAACTGTTCCCCAGTGAGTCAGTACATCAGGAACTTTTCCCCAGTGAGTCACTATATCAGGAACTGTTCCCCAGTGAGAGTCAGTACATCAGGAACTGTTCCCCAGTGAGAGTCAGTACATCAGGAACTGTTCCCCAGTGAGAGTCAGTACATCAGGAACTGTTCCCCAGTGAGAGTCAGTACATCAGGATCTGTTCCCCAGTGAGAGTCAGTACATCAGGATCTGTTCCCCAGTGAGAGTCAGTACATCAGGAACTGTTCCCCAGTGAGAGTCAGTGCATCAGGAACTGTTCCCCAGTGAGAGTCAGTACATCGGGAACTGTTCCCCGGTGAGTCAGTACATCAGGAACTGTTCCCCAGTGAGTCAGTACATCAGGAACTGTTCCCCAGTGAGAATCAGTACATCAGGAACTGTTCCCCAGTGAGTCAGTACATCTGGTACTGTTCCCCAGTGTGAGTCAGTACATCATGAACTGTTCCCCAGTGAGCCAGTACATCAGGAACTGTTCCCCAGTGAGAGTCAGTACATCAGGAACTGTTCCCCAGTGAGAGTCACTACATCAGGAACTGTTCCCCAGTGAGCCAGTACATCAGGAACTGTACCCCAGTGAGAGTCAGTACATCAGGAACTGTTCCCCAGTGAGAGTCAGTACATCAGGAACTGTTCCCCAGTGAGAGTCAGTACATCAGGAACTGTTCCCCAGTGAGAGTCAGTACATCAGGAACTGTTCCCCAGTGAGAGTCAGTACATCAGAAACTGTTCCCCAGTGAGTCAGTACATCAGGAACTGTTCCCCAGTGAGTCAGTACATCAGGAACTGTTCCCCAGTGAGAGTCAGTACATCAGGAACTGTTCCCCAGTGAGTCAGTACATCAGGAACTGTTCCCCAGTGAGAGTCAGTGCATCAGGAACTGTTCCCCAGTGAGTCAGTACATCAGGAACTGTTCCCCAGTGAGTCAGTACATCAGGAACTGTTCCCCAGTGAGAGTCAGTACATCAGGAACTGTTCCCCAGTGAGAGTCAGTACATCAGGAACTGTTCCCCAGTGAGTCAGTACATCAGGAACTGTTCCCCAGTGAGAGTCAGTACATCAGAAACTGTTCCCCAGTGGGAGTCAGTACATCAGGAACTGTTCCCCAGTGAGTCAGTACATCAGGAACTGTTCCCCAGTGAGAGTCAGTACATCAGGAACTGTTCCCCAGTGAGAGTCAGTACATCAGGAACTGTTCCCCAGTGAGAGTCAGTACATCAGGATCTGTTCCCCAGTGAGTCAGTACATCAGGAACTGTTCCCCAGTGAGAGTCAGTACATCAGGAACTGTTCCCCAGTGAGAGTCAGTACATCAGGAACTGTTCCCCAGTGAGTCAGTACATCAGGAACTGTTCCCCAGTGAGTCAGTACATCAGGAACTGTTCCCCAGTGAGAGTCAGTACATCAGGAACTGTTCCCCAGTGAGAGTCAGTACATCAGGAACTGTTCCCCAGTGAGTCAGTACATCAGGAACTGTTCCCCAGTGAGAGTCAGTACATCAGGATCAGTTCCCCTGTGAGAGTCAGTACATCAGGAACTGTTCCCCAGTGAGAGTCAGTGCATCAGGAACTGTTCCCCAGTGAGAGTCAGTACATCGGGAACTGTTCCCCGGTGAGTCAGTACATCAGGAACTGTTCCCCGGTGAGTCAGTACATCAGGAACTGTTCCCCAGTGAGAATCAGTACATCAGGAACTGTTCCCCAGTGAGTCAGTACATCAGGAACTGTTCCCCAGTGTGAGTCAGTACATCATGAACTGTTCCCCAGTGAGCCAGTACATCAGGAACTGTTCCCCAGTGAGTCAGTACATCAGGAATTGTTCCCCAGTGAGTCAGTACATCAGGAACTGTTCCCCAGTGAGTCAGTACATCAGGAACTGTTCCCCAGTGAGTCAGTACATCAGGAACTGTTCCCCAGTGAGAGTCAGTACATCAGGAACTGTTCCCCAGTGAGTCAGTACATCAGGAACTGTTCCCCAGTGAGAGTCAGTACATCAGGAACTGTTCCCCAGTGAGAGTCAGTACATCAGGAACTGTTCCCCAGTGAGAGTCAGTACATCAGGAACTGTTCCCCAGTGAGTCAGTACATCAGGAACTGTTCCCCAGTGAGTCAGTACATCAGGAACTGTTCCCCAGTGAGTCAGTTCATCAGGAACTGTTCCCCAGTGAGTCAGTACATCAGGCACTGTTCCCCAGTGAGTCAGTACATCAGGAACTGTTCCCCAGTGAGACAGTACATCAGGAACTGTTCCCCAGTGAGAGTCAGTACATCAGGAACTGTTCCCCAGTGAGTCAGTACATCAGGAACTGTTCCCCAGTGAGAGTCAGTACATCAGGAACTGTTCCCCAGTGAGAGTCAGTACATCAGGAACTGTTCCCCAGTGAGTCAGTACATCAGGAACTGTTCCCCAGTGAGAGTCAGCACATCAGGAACTGTTCCCCAGTGAGAGTCAGTACATCAGGAACTGTTCCCCAGTGAGAGTCAGTACATCAGGAACTGTTCCCCAGTGAGTCAGTACATCAGGAACTGTTCCCCAGTGAGAGTCAGTGCATCAGGAACTGTTCCCCAGTGAGAGTCAGTACAGCAGGAACTGTTCCCCAGTGAGTCAGTACATCAGGAACTGTTCCCCAGTGAGAGTCAGTACATCAGGAACTGTTCCCCAGTGAGAGTCAGTACATCAGGAACTGTGCCCCAGTGAGTCAGTACATCAGGAACTGTTCCCCAGTGAGTCAGTACATCAGGAACTGTTCCCCAGTGAGTCAGTACATCAGGAACTGTTCCCCAGTGAGAATCAGTACATCAGGAACTGTTCCCCAGTGAGTCAGTACATCAGGAACTGTTCCCCAGTGTGAGTCAGTACATCATGAACTGTTCCCCAGTGAGCCAGTACATCAGGAATTGTTCCCCAGTGAGAGTCAGTACATCAGGAACTGTTCCCCAGTGAGAGTCAGTACATCAGGAACTGTTCCCCAGTGAGTCAGTACATCAGGAACTGTTCCCCAGTGAGAGTCAGTACATCAGGAACTGTTCCCCAGTGAGTCAGTATATCAGGAACTGTTCCCCAGTGAGGGTCAGTACATCAGGAACTGATCCCCAGTGAGTCAGTACATCAGGAACTGTTCCCCAGTGAGTCAGTACATCAGGAACTGTTCCCCAGTGAGAGTCAGTACATCAGGAACTGTTCCCCAGTGAGAGTCAGTACATCAGGAACTGTTCCCCAGTGAGTCAGTACATCAGGAACTGTTCCCCAGTGAGTCAGTACATCAGGAACTGTTCCCCAGTGAGAGTCAGCACATCAGGAACTGTTCCCCAGTGAGAGTCAGTACATCAGAAACTGTTCCCCAGTGAGTCAGTACATCAGGAACTGTTCCCCAGTGAGAGTCAGTACATCAGGAACTATTCCCCAGTGAGTCAGTACATCAGGAACTGTTCCCCAGTGAGTCAGAAAATCAGGAACTGTTCCCCAGTGAGTCAGTACATCAGGAACTGTTCCCCAGTGAGAGTCAGTACATCAGGAAATATTCCCCAGTGAGTCTGTACATCAGGAACTGTTCCCCAGTGAGTCAGTTCATCGGGAACTGTTCCCCAGTGAGTCAGTACATCAGGCACTGTTCCCCAGTGAGAGTCAGTACATTAGGAACTCTTCCCCAGTGAGTCAGTACATCAGGAACTGTTCCCCAGTGAGACAGTACATCAGGAACTGTTCCCCAGTGAGAGTCAGTACATCAGGAACTGTTCCCCAGTGAGTCAGTACATCAGGAACTGTTCCCCAGTGAGTCAGTACATCAGGAACTGTTCCCCAGTGAGAGTCAGTACATCAGGAACTGTTCCCCAGTGAGAGTCAGTACATCAGGATCTGTTCCCCAGTGAGTCAGTACATCAGGAACTGTTCCCCAGTGAGTCAGAAAATCATGAACTGTTCCCCAGTGAGTCAGTACATCAGGAACTGTTCCCCAGTGAGAGTCAGTACATCAGGAACTGTTCCCCAGTGAGAGTCAGTACATCAGGAACTGTTCCCCAGTGAGAGTCAGTACATCAGGAACTGTTCCCCAGTGAGTCAGTACATCAGGATCTGTTCCCCAGTGAGTCAGTACATCAGGAACTGTTCCCCAGTGAGTCAGAAAATCAGGAACTGTTCCCCAGTGAGTCTGTACATCAGGAACTGTTCCCCAGTGAGTCAGTTCATCAGGAACTGTTCCCTAGTGAGTCAGTACATCAGGCACTGTTCCCCAGTGAGAGTCAGTACATTAGGAACTCTTCCCCAGTGAGTCAGGACATCAGGAACTGTTCCCCAGTGAGAGTCAGTACATCAGAAACTGTTCCCCAGTGAGTCAGTACATCAGGAACTGTTCCCCAGTGAGTCAGTACATCAGGTACTGTTCCCCAGTGACTCAGTACATCAGGAACTGTTCCCCAGTGAGTCAGTACATCAGGAACTGTTCCCCAGTGAGAGTCAGTGCATCAGGAACTGTTCCCCAGTGAGTCAGTGCATCAGGAACTGTTCCCCAGTGAGTCAGTACATCAGGAACTGTGCCCCAGTGAGAGTCAGTACAGCAGGAACTGTTCCCCAGTGAGAGTCAGTACATCAGGAACTGTTCCCCAGTGAGTCAGTACATCAGGAACTGTTCCCCAGTGAGAGTCAGTACATCAGAAACTGTTCCCCAGTGGGAGTCAGTACATCAGGAACTGTTCCCCCATGAGAGTCAGTACATCAGGAACTGTTCCCCAGTGAGAGTCAGTACATCAGGAACTGTTCCCCAGTGAGAGTCAGTGCATCAGGAACTGTTCCCCAGTGAGAGTCAGTACATCGAGAACTGTTCCCCGGTGAGTCAGTACATCAGGAACTGTTCCCCAGTGAGTCAGTACATCAGGAACTGTTCCCCAGTGAGAATCAGTACATCAGGAACTGTTCCCCAGTGAGTCAGTACATCAGGAACTGTTCCCCAGTGTGAGTCAGTACATCATGAACTGTTCCCCAGTGAGCCAGTACATCAGGAACTGTTCCCCAGTGAGTCAGTACATCAGGAATTGTTCCCCAGTGAGAGTCAGTACATCAGGAACTGTTCCCCAGTGAGTCAGTACATCAGGAACTGTTCCCCAGTGAGAGTCAGTACATCAGGAACTGTTCCCCAGTGAGGGTCAGTACATCAGGAACTGATCCCCAGTGAGTCAGTACATCAGGAACTGTTCCCCAGTGAGTCAGTACATCAGGAACTGTTCCCCAGTGAGAGTCAGTACATCAGGAACTGTTCCCCAGTGAGAGTCAGTACATCAGGAACTGTTCCCCAGTGAGTCACTACATCAGGAACTGTTCCCCAGTGAGTCAGTACATCAGGAACTGTTCCCCAGTGAGAGTCAGCACATCAGGAACTGTTCCCCAGTGAGAGTCAGTACATCAGAAACTGTTCCCCAGTGAGTCAGTACATCAGGAACTGTTCCCCAGTGAGAGTCAGTACATCAGGAACTGTTCCCCAGTGAGTCAGTACATCAGGAACTGTTCCCCAGTGAGTCAGAAAATCAGGAACTGTTCCCCAGTGAGTCAGTACATCAGGAACTGTTCCCCAGTGAGAGTCAGTACATCAGGAAATATTCCCCAGTGAGTCTGTACATCAGGAACTGTTCCCCAGTGAGTCAGTTCATCGGGAACTGTTCCCCAGTGAGTCAGTACATCAGGCACTGTTCCCCAGTGAGAGTCAGTACATTAGGAACTCTTCCCCAGTGAGTCAGTACATCAGGAACTGTTCCCCAGTGAGACAGTACATCAGGAACTGTTCCCCAGTGAGAGTCAGTACATCAGGAACTGTTCCCCAGTGAGTCAGTACATCAGGAACTGTTCCCCAGTGAGTCAGTACATCAGGAACTGTTCCCCAGTGAGAGTCAGTACATCAGGAACTGTTCCCCAGTGAGAGTCAGTACATCAGGATCTGTTCCCCAGTGAGTCAGTACATCAGGAACTGTTCCCCAGTGAGTCAGAAAATCATGAACTGTTCCCCAGTGAGTCAGTACATCAGGAACTGTTCCCCAGTGAGAGTCAGTACATCAGGAACTGTTCCCCAGTGAGAGTCAGTACATCAGGAACTGTTCCCCAGTGAGAGTCAGTACATCAGGAACTGTTCCCCAGTGAGTCAGTACATCAGGATCTGTTCCCCAGTGAGTCAGTACATCAGGAACTGTTCCCCAGTGAGTCAGAAAATCAGGAACTGTTCCCCAGTGAGTCTGTACATCAGGAACTGTTCCCCAGTGAGTCAGTTCATCAGGAACTGTTCCCCAGTGAGTCAGTACATCAGGCACTGTTCCCCAGTGAGAGTCAGTACATTAGGAACTCTTCCCCAGTGAGTCAGTACATCAGGAACTGTTCCCCAGTGAGAGTCAGTACATCAGAAACTGTTCCCCAGTGAGTCAGTACATCAGGAACTGTTCCCCAGTGAGTCAGTACATCAGGAACTGTTCCCCAGTGACTCAGTACATCAGGAACTGTTCCCCAGTGAGTCAGTACATCAGGAACTGTTCCCCAGTGAGAGTCAGTGCATCAGGAACTGTTCCCCAGTGAGTCAGTGCATCAGGAACTGTTCCCCAGTGAGTCAGTACATCAGGAACTGTGCCCCAGTGAGAGTCAGTACAGCAGGAACTGTTCCCCAGTGAGAGTCAGTACATCAGGAACTGTTCCCCAGTGAGTCAGTACATCAGGAACTGTTCCCCAGTGAGAGTCAGTACATCAGAAACTGTTCCCCAGTGGGAGTCAGTACATCAGGAACTGTTCCCCCATGAGAGTCAGTACATCAGGAACTGTTCCCCAGTGAGAGTCAGTACATCAGGAACTGTTCCCCAGTGAGTCAGTACATCAGGATCAGTTCCCCTGTGAGAGTCAGTACATCAGGATCTGTTCCCCAGTGAGAGTCAGTACATCAGGAACTGTTCCCCAGTGAGAGTCAGTGCATCAGGAACTGTTCCCCAGTGAGAGTCAGTACATCGGGAACTGTTCCCCGGTGAGTCAGTACATCAGGAACTGTTCCCCAGTGAGAATCAGTACATCAGGAACTGTTCCCCAGTGAGAGTCAGTACATCAGGAACTGTTCCCCAGTGAGTCAGTACATCAGGAACTGTTCCCCAGTGAGAGTCAGTACATCAGGAACTGTTCCCCAGTGTGAGTCAGTACATCAGGAACTGTTCCCCAGTGTGAGTCAGTACATCAGGAACTGTTCCCCAGTGTGAGTCAGTACATCAGGAACTGTTCCCCAGTGAGTCAGTACATCAGGAACTGTTCCCCAGTGAGAGTCAGTACATCAGGAACTGTTCCCCAGTGAGAGTCAGTACATCAGGAACTGTTCCCCAGTGAGAGTCAGTACATCAGGAACTGTTCCCCAGTGAGTCAGTACATCAGGAACTGTGCCCCAGTGAGAGTCAGTACATCAGGAACTGTTCCCCAGTGAGTCAGTACATCAGGAACTGTGCCCCAGTGAGAGTCAGTACATCAGGAACTGTTCCCCAGTGAGTCAGTACATCAGGAACTGTTCCCCAGTGAGTCAGTACATCAGGAACTGTTCCCCAGTGAGAGTCAGCACATCAGGAACTGTTCCCCAGTGAGAGTCAGTACATCAGAAACTGTTCCCCAGTGAGTCAGTACATCAGGAACTGTTCCCCAGTGAGTCAGTACATCAGGAACTGTTCCCCAGTGAGTCAGAAAATCAGGAACTGTTCCCCAGTGAGTCAATACATCAGGAAATATTCCCCAGTGAGTCAGTACATCAGGAACTGTTCCCCAGTGAGTCAGTACATCAGGAACTGTTCCCCAGTGAGAGTCAGTACATCAGGAACTGTTCCCCAGTGAGAGTCAGTACATCGGGAACTGTTCCCCTGTGAGAGTCAGTACATCAGGAACTGTGCCCCAGTGAGAGTCAGTACATCAGGAACTGTTCCCCAGTGAGAGTCAGTACATCGGGAACTGTTCCCCGGTGAGTCAGTACATCAGGAAATATTCCCCAGTGAGTCAGTACATCAGGAACTGTTCCCCAGTGAGTCAATACATCAGGAAATATTCCCCAGTGAGTCAGTACATCAGGAACTGTTCCCCAGTGAGTCAGTACATCAGGAACTGTTCCCCAGTGAGAGTCAGTACATCAGGAACTGTTCCCCAGTGAGAGTCAGTACATCGGGAACTGTACCCCTGTGAGAGTCAGTACATCAGGAACTGTTCCCCAGTGAGAGTCAGCACATCAGGAACTGTTCCCCAGTGAGAGTCAGTACATAAGGAACTGTTCCCCAGTGAGAGTCAGTACATCGGGAACTGTTCCCCGGTGAGTCAGTACATCAGGAACTGTTCCCCAGTGAGTCTGTACATCAGGAACTGTTCCCCAGTGAGTCAGTTCATCAGGAACTGTTCCCCAGTGAGTCAGTACATCAGGCACTGTTCCCCAGTGAGAGTCAGTACATTAGGAACTCTTCCCCAGTGAGTCAGTACATCAGGAACTGTTCCCCAGTGAGAGTCAGTACATCAGAAACTGTTCCCCAGTGAGTCAGTACATCAGGAACTGTTCCCCAGTGAGTCAGTACATCAGGAACTGTTCCCCAGTGACTCAGTACATCAGGAACTGTTCCCCAGTGAGTCAGTACATCAGGAACTGTTCCCCAGTGAGAGTCAGTGCATCAGGAACTGTTCCCCAGTGAGTCAGTGCATCAGGAACTGTTCCCCAGTGAGTCAGTACATCAGGAACTGTGCCCCAGTGAGAGTCAGTACAGCAGGAACTGTTCCCCAGTGAGTCAGTACATCAGGAACTGTTCCCCAGTGAGAGTCAGTACATCAGAAACTGTTCCCCAGTGAGAGTCAGTACATCAGGAACTGTTCCCCAGTGAGAGTCAGTACATCAGGATCTGTTCCCCAGTGAGAGTCAGTACATCAGGAACTGTTCCCCAGTGAGAGTCAGTGCATCAGGAACTGTTCCCCAGTGAGAGTCAGTACATCGGGAACTGTTCCCCGGTGAGTCAGTACATCAGGAACTGTTCCCCAGTGAGAATCAGTACATCAGGAACTGTTCCCCAGTGAGAGTCAGTACATCAGGAACTGTTCCCCAGTGAGTCAGTACATCAGGAACTGTTCCCCAGTGAGAGTCAGTACATCAGGAACTGTTCCCCAGTGTGAGTCAGTACATCAGGAACTGTTCCCCAGTGTGAGTCAGTACATCAGGAACTGTTCCCCAGTGTGAGTCAGTACATCAGGAACTGTTCCCCAGTGAGTCAGTACATCAGGAACTGTTCCCCAGTGAGAGTCAGTACATCAGGAACTGTTCCCCAGTGAGAGTCAGTACATCAGGAACTGTTCCCCAGTGAGAGTCAGTACATCAGGAACTGTTCCCCAGTGAGTCAGTACATCAGGAACTGTGCCCCAGTGAGAGTCAGTACATCAGGAACTGTTCCCCAGTGAGTCAGTACATCAGGAACTGTGCCCCAGTGAGAGTCAGTACATCAGGAACTGTTCCCCAGTGAGTCAGTACATCAGGAACTGTTCCCCAGTGAGTCAGTACATCAGGAACTGTTCCCCAGTGAGAGTCAGCACATCAGGAACTGTTCCCCAGTGAGAGTCAGTACATCAGAAACTGTTCCCCAGTGAGTCAGTACATCAGGAACTGTTCCCCAGTGAGTCAGTACATCAGGAACTGTTCCCCAGTGAGTCAGAAAATCAGGAACTGTTCCCCAGTGAGTCAATACATCAGGAAATATTCCCCAGTGAGTCAGTACATCAGGAACTGTTCCCCAGTGAGTCAGTACATCAGGAACTGTTCCCCAGTGAGAGTCAGTACATCAGGAACTGTTCCCCAGTGAGAGTCAGTACATCGGGAACTGTTCCCCTGTGAGAGTCAGTACATCAGGAACTGTGCCCCAGTGAGAGTCAGTACATCAGGAACTGTTCCCCAGTGAGAGTCAGTACATCGGGAACTGTTCCCCGGTGAGTCAGTACATCAGGAAATATTCCCCAGTGAGTCAGTACATCAGGAACTGTTCCCCAGTGAGTCAATACATCAGGAAATATTCCCCAGTGAGTCAGTACATCAGGAACTGTTCCCCAGTGAGTCAGTACATCAGGAACTGTTCCCCAGTGAGAGTCAGTACATCAGGAACTGTTCCCCAGTGAGAGTCAGTACATCGGGAACTGTACCCCTGTGAGAGTCAGTACATCAGGAACTGTTCCCCAGTGAGAGTCAGCACATCAGGAACTGTTCCCCAGTGAGAGTCAGTACATAAGGAACTGTTCCCCAGTGAGAGTCAGTACATCGGGAACTGTTCCCCGGTGAGTCAGTACATCAGGAACTGTTCCCCAGTGAGTCTGTACATCAGGAACTGTTCCCCAGTGAGTCAGTTCATCAGGAACTGTTCCCCAGTGAGTCAGTACATCAGGCACTGTTCCCCAGTGAGAGTCAGTACATTAGGAACTCTTCCCCAGTGAGTCAGTACATCAGGAACTGTTCCCCAGTGAGAGTCAGTACATCAGAAACTGTTCCCCAGTGAGTCAGTACATCAGGAACTGTTCCCCAGTGAGTCAGTACATCAGGAACTGTTCCCCAGTGACTCAGTACATCAGGAACTGTTCCCCAGTGAGTCAGTACATCAGGAACTGTTCCCCAGTGAGAGTCAGTGCATCAGGAACTGTTCCCCAGTGAGTCAGTGCATCAGGAACTGTTCCCCAGTGAGTCAGTACATCAGGAACTGTGCCCCAGTGAGAGTCAGTACAGCAGGAACTGTTCCCCAGTGAGTCAGTACATCAGGAACTGTTCCCCAGTGAGAGTCAGTACATCAGAAACTGTTCCCCAGTGAGAGTCAGTACATCAGGAACTGTTCCCCAGTGAGAGTCAGTACATCAGGATCAGTTCCCCTGTGAGAGTCAGTACATCAGGATCTGTTCCCCAGTGAGAGTCAGTACATCAGGAACTGTTCCCCAGTGAGAGTCAGTGCATCAGGAACTGTTCCCCAGTGAGAGTCAGTACATTGGGAACTGTTCCCCGGTGAGTCAGTACATCAGGAACTGTTCCCCAGTGAGTCAGTACATCAGGAACTGTTCCCCAGTGAGAATCAGTACATCAGGAACTGTTCCCCAGTGAGTCAGTACATCAGGAACTGTTCCCCAGTGAGAGTCAGTACATCAGGAACTGTTCCCCAGTGAGTCAGTACATCAGGAACTGTTCCCCAGTGAGTCAGTACATCAGGAACTGTTCCCCAGTGAGTCAGTACATCAGGAACTGTTCCCCAGTGAGAGTCAGTACATCAGGAACTGTTCCCCAGTGAGTCAGTACATCAGGAACTGTGCCCCAGTGAGAGTCAGTACATCAGGAACTGTTCCCCAGTGAGTCAGTACATCAGGAACTGTGCCCCAGTGAGAGTCAGTACATCAGGAACTGTTCCCCAGTGAGTCAGTACATCAGGAACTGTTCCCCAGTGAGTCAGTACATCAGGAACTGTACCCCAGTGAGAGTCAGCACATCAGGAACTGTTCCCCAGTGAGAGTCAGTACATCAGAAACTGTTCCCCAGTGCGTCAGTACATCAGGAACTGTTCCCCAGTGAGTCAGTACATCAGGAACTGTTCCCCAGTGACAGTCAGTACATCAGGAACTGTTCCCCAGTGAGTCAGTACATCAGGAACTGTTCCCCAGTGAGTCAGTACATCAGGAACTGTTCCCCAGTGAGAGTCAGTACATCAGGAACTGTTCCCCAGTGAGAGTCAGTACATCAGGAACTGTTCCCCAGTGAGTCAGTACATCAGGAACTGTGCCCCAGTGAGAGTCAGTACATCAGGAACTGTTCCCCAGTGAGTCAGTACATCAGGAACTGTGCCCCAGTGAGAGTCAGTACATCAGGAACTGTTCCCCAGTGAGTCAGTACATCAGGAACTGTTCCCCAGTGAGTCAGTACATCAGGAACTGTTCCCCAGTGAGAGTCAGCACATCAGGAACTGTTCCCCAGTGAGAGTCAGTACATCAGAAACTGTTCCCCAGTGAGTCAGTACATCAGGAACTGTTCCCCAGTGAGTCAGTACATCAGGAACTGTTCCCCAGTGAGTCAGAAAATCAGGAACTGTTCCCCAGTGAGTCAATACATCAGGAAATATTCCCCAGTGAGTCAGTACATCAGGAACTGTTCCCCAGTGAGTCAGTACATCAGGAACTGTTCCCCAGTGAGAGTCAGTACATCAGGAACTGTTCCCCAGTGAGAGTCAGTACATCGGGAACTGTTCCCCTGTGAGAGTCAGTACATCAGGAACTGTGCCCCAGTGAGAGTCAGTACATCAGGAACTGTTCCCCAGTGAGAGTCAGTACATCGGGAACTGTTCCCCGGTGAGTCAGTACATCAGGAAATATTCCCCAGTGAGTCAGTACATCAGGAACTGTTCCCCAGTGAGTCAATACATCAGGAAATATTCCCCAGTGAGTCAGTACATCAGGAACTGTTCCCCAGTGAGTCAGTACATCAGGAACTGTTCCCCAGTGAGAGTCAGTACATCAGGAACTGTTCCCCAGTGAGAGTCAGTACATCGGGAACTGTTCCCCTGTGAGAGTCAGTACATCAGGAACTGTTCCCCAGTGAGAGTCAGCACATCAGGAACTGTTCCCCAGTGAGAGTCAGTACATAAGGAACTGTTCCCCAGTGAGAGTCAGTACATCGGGAACTGTTCCCCGGTGAGTCAGTACATCAGGAACTGTTCCCCAGTGAGTCTGTACATCAGGAACTGTTCCCCAGTGAGTCAGTTCATCAGGAACTGTTCCCCAGTGAGTCAGTACATCAGGCACTGTTCCCCAGTGAGAGTCAGTACATCAGGAACTGTTCGCCAGTGAGTCAGTACATCAGGAACTGTTCCCCAGTGAGAGTCAGTACATCAGAAACTGTTCCCCAGTGAGTCAGTACATCAGGAACTGTTCCCCAGTGAGTCAGTACATCAGGAACTGTTCCCCAGTGACTCTGTACATCAGGAACTGTTCCCCAGTGAGTCAGTACATCAGGAACTGTTCCCCAGTGAGAGTCAGTGCATCAGGAACTGTTCCCCAGTGAGTCAGTGCATCAGGAACTGTTCCCCAGTGAGTCAGTACATCAGGAACTGTGCCCCAGTGAGAGTCAGTACAGCAGGAACTGTTCCCCAGTGAGTCAGTACATCAGGAACTGTTCCCCAGTGAGAGTCAGTACATCAGAAACTGTTCCCCAGTGAGAGTCAGTACATCAGGAACTGTTCCCCAGTGAGAGTCAGTACATCAGGATCAGTTCCCCTGTGAGAGTCAGTACATCAGGATCTGTTCCCCAGTGAGAGTCAGTACATCAGGAACTGTTCCCCAGTGAGAGTCAGTGCATCAGGAACTGTTCCCCAGTGAGAGTCAGTACATTGGGAACTGTTCCCCGGTGAGTCAGTACATCAGGAACTGTTCCCCAGTGAGTCAGTACATCAGGAACTGTTCCCCAGTGAGTCAGTACATCAGGAACTGTTCCCCAGTGAGTCAGTACATCAGGAACTGTTCCCCAGTGAGAATCAGTACATCAGGAACTGTTCCCCAGTGAGTCAGTACATCAGGAACTGTTCCCCAGTGAGAGTCAGTACATCAGGAACTGTTCCCCAGTGAGTCAGTACATCAGGAACTGTTCCCCAGTGAGTCAGTACATCAGGAACTGTTCCCCAGTGAGTCAGTACATCAGGAACTGTTCCCCAGTGAGAGTCAGTACATCAGGAACTGTTCCCCAGTGAGTCAGTACATCAGGAACTGTGCCCCAGTGAGAGTCAGTACATCAGGAACTGTTCCCCAGTGAGTCAGTACATCAGGAACTGTGCCCCAGTGAGAGTCAGTACATCAGGAACTGTTCCCCAGTGAGTCAGTACATCAGGAACTGTTCCCCAGTGAGTCAGTACATCAGGAACTGTTCCCCAGTGAGAGTCAGCACATCAGGAACTGTTCCCCAGTGAGAGTCAGAACATCAGAAACTGTTCCCCAGTGAGTCAGTACATCAGGAACTGTTCCCCAGTGAGTCAGTACATCAGGAACTGTTCCCCAGTGAGAGTCAGTACATCAGGAACTGTTCCCCAGTGAGTCAGTACATCAGGAACTGTTCCCCAGTGAGAGTCAGTACATCAGAAACTGTTCCCCAGTGAGTCAGTACATCAGGAACTGTTCCCCAGTGAGTCAGTACATCAGGAACTGTTCCCCAGTGAGTCAGTACATCAGGAACTGTTCCCCAGTGAGTCAGAAAATCAGGAACTGTTCCCCAGTGAGTCAATACATCAGGAAATATTCCCCAGTGAGTCAGTACATCAGGAACTGTTCCCCAGTGAGAGTCAGTACATCAGGAACTGTTCCCCAGTGAGTCAGTACATCAGGAACTGTTCCCCAGTGAGTCAGTACATCAGGAACTGTTCCCCAGTGAGAGTCAGTGCATCAGGAACTGTGCCGCAGTGAGTCAGTACATCAGGAACTGTGCCCCAGTGAGAGTCAGTACATCAGGAACTGTTCCCCAGTGAGTCAGTACATCAGGAACTGTTCCCCAGTGAGAGTCAGTACATCAGGAACTGGTCCCCAGTGAGTCAGTACATCAGGAACTGTGCCCCAGTGAGAGTCAGTACATCAGGAACTGTTCCCCAGTGAGTCAGTACATCAGGAACTGTTCCCCAGTGAGTCAGTACATCAGGAACTGTTCCCCAGTGAGTCAGTACATCAGGAACTGTTCCCCAGTGAGTCAGTACATCAGGAACTGTTCCCCAGTGAGTCAGTACATCAGGAACTGTTCTCCAGTGAGAGTCAGTACATCAGGAACTGTTCCCCCATGAGAGTCAGTACATCAGGAACTGTTCCCCAGTGAGAGTCAGTACATCAGGAACTGTTCCCCCATGAGAGTCAGTACATCAGGAATTGTTCCCCAGTGAGAGTCAGTACATCAGAAACTGTTCGCCAGTGAGAGTCAATACATCAGAAACTGTTCCCCAGTGAGAGTCAATACATCAGGAATTGTTCCCCAGTGAGAGTCAGTACATCATGAACTGTTCCTCAGTGAGTCAGTACATCAGGAACTGTTCCCCAGTGAGAGTCAGTACATCAGGAACTGTTCCCCAGTGAGAGTCAGTACATCAGGAACTGTTCCCCAGTGAGTCAGTACATCAGGAACTGTTCCCCAGTGAGAGCTAGTACATCAGGAATTGTTCCCCAGTGAGAGTCAGTACATCAGGAACTGTTCCCCAGTGAGAGTCAGTACATCGGGAACTGTTCCCCAGTGAGTCAGTACATCAGGAACTGTTCCCCAGTGAGTCAGTACATCAGGAACTGTTCCCCAGTGAGAGTCAGTACATCAGGAACTGTTCCCCAGTGAGTCAGTACATCAGGAACTGTTCCCCAGTGAGAGTCAGTACATCAGGAACTGTTCCCCAGTGAGTCAGTATATCAGGAACTGTTCCCCAGTGAGTCAGTACATCAGGAACTGTTCCCCAGTGAGTCAGTACATCAGGAACTGTTCCCCAGTGAGAGTCAGTACATCAGGAACTGTTCCCCAGTGAGTCAGTACATCAGGAACTGTTCCCCAGTGAGTCAGTACATCAGGAACTGTTCCCCAGTGAGAGTCAGTACATCAGGAACTGTTCCCCAGTGAGAGTCAGTACATCAGGAACTGTTCCCCAGTGAGAGTCAGTACATCGGGAACTGTTCCCCTGTGAGAGCCAGTACATCAGGAATTGTTCCCCAGTGAGAGTCAGTACATCAGGAACTGTTCCCCAGTGAGAGTCAGTACATCGGGAACTGTTCCCCGGTGAGTCAGTACATCATGAACTGTTCCCCAGTGAGTCAGTACATCAGGAACTGTTCCCCAGTGAGTCAGTACATCAGGAACTGTTCCCCAGTGAGAGTCAGTACATCAGGAACTGTTCCCCAGTGAGTCAGTACATCAGGAACTGTTCCCCAGTGAGTCAGTACATCAGGAACTGTTCCCCAGTGAGTCAGAAAATCAGGAACTGTTCCCCAGTGAGTCAGTACATCAGGAACTGTTCCCCAGTGAGTCAATACATCAGGAAATATTTCCCAGTGAGAGTCAGTACATCAGAAACTGTTCCCCAGTGAGTCAGTACATCAGGAACTGTTCCCCAGTGAGTCAGTACATCAGGAATTGTTCCCCAGTGAGAGTCAGTACATCAGGAACTGTTCCCCAGTGAGAGTCAGTACATCGGGAACTGTTCCCCTGTGAGAGTCAGTACATCAGGAACTGTTCCCCAGTGAGTCAGTATATCAGGAACTGTTCCCCAGTGAGTCAGTACATCAGGAACTGTTCCCCAGTGAGAGTCAGTACATCGGGAACTGTTCCCCTGTGAGAGTCAGTACATCAGGAACTGTTCCCCAGTGAGTCAGTACATCAGGAACTGTTCCCCTGTGAGAGTCAGTACATCAGGAACTGTTCCCCAGTGAGAGTCAGTACATCAGGAACTGTTCCCCAGTGAGTCAGTACATCAGGAACTGTTCCCCAGTGAGAGTCAGTACATCGGGAACTGTTCCCCTGTGAGAGCCAGTACATCAGGAATTGTTCCCCAGTGAGAGTCAGCACATCAGGAACTGTTCCCCAGTGAGTCAGTACATCAGGAACTGTTCCCCAGTGAGTCAGTACATCAGGAACTGTTCCCCAGTGAGTCAGTACATCAGGAACTGTTCCCCAGTGAGATTCAGTACATCAGGAACTGTTCCCCAGTGAGAGTCAGTACATCAAGAACTGTTCCCCAGTGAGTCAGTACATCAGGAACTGTTCCCCAGTGAGTCAGTACATCAGGATCTGTTCCCCAGTGAGAGTCAGTACATCAGGAACTGTTCCCCAGTGAGTCAGTACATCAGGAACTGTTCCCCAGTGAGTCAGTACATCAGGAACTGTTCCCCAGTGTGTCAGTACATCAGGAACTGTTCCCCAGTGAGAGTCAGTACATCAGGAACTGTTCCCCAGTGAGTCAGTACATCAGGAACTGTTCCCCAGTGAGAGTCAGTACATCAGGAACTGTTCCCCAGTGAGTCAGTACATCAGGAACTGTTCCCCAGTGAGAGTCAGTACATCAGAAACTGTTCCCCAGTGAGAGTCAGTACATCAGGAACTGTGCCCCAGTGAGTCAGTACATCAGGAACTGTGCCCCAGTGAGTCAGTACATCAGGAACTGTGCCCCAGTGAGAGTCAGTACATCAGGAACTGTGCCCCAGTGAGAGTCAGCACATCAGGAACTGTTCCCCAGTGAGTCAGTACATCAGGAACTGTGCCCCAGTGAGTCAGTACATCAGGAACTGTTCCCCAGTGAGTCAGTACATCAGGAACTGTGCCCCAGTGAGAGTCAGTACATCAGGAACTGTTCCCCAGTGAGTCAGTACATCAGGAACTGTTCCCCAGTGAGTCAGTACATCAGGAACTGTTCCCCAGTGAGTCAGTACATCAGGAACTGTTCCCCAGTGAGAGTCAGTACATCAGGAACTGTTCCCCAGTGAGTCAGTACATCAGGAACTGTTCCCCAGTGAGTCAGTACATCAGGAATTGTTCCCCAGTGAGAGTCAGTACATCAGGAACTGTTCCCCAGTGAGAGTCAGTACATCGGGAACTGTTCCCCTGTGAGAGTCAGTACATCAGGAACTGTTCCCCAGTGAGTCAGTATATCAGGAACTGTTCCCCAGTGAGTCAGTACATCAGGAACTGTTCCCCAGTGAGAGTCAGTACATCGGGAACTGTTCCCCTGTGAGAGTCAGTACATCAGGAACTGTTCCCCAGTGAGTCAGTACATCAGGAACTGTTCCCCTGTGAGAGTCAGTACATCAGGAACTGTTCCCCAGTGAGAGTCAGTACATCAGGAACTGTTCCCCAGTGAGTCAGTACATCAGGAACTGTTCCCCAGTGAGAGTCAGTACATCGGGAACTGTTCCCCTGTGAGAGCCAGTACATCAGGAATTGTTCCCCAGTGAGAGTCAGCACATCAGGAACTGTTCCCCAGTGAGTCAGTACATCAGGAACTGTTCCCCAGTGAGTCAGTACATCAGGAACTGTTCCCCAGTGAGTCAGTACATCAGGAACTGTTCCCCAGTGAGATTCAGTACATCAGGAACTGTTCCCCAGTGAGAGTCAGTACATCAAGAACTGTTCCCCAGTGAGTCAGTACATCAGGAACTGTTCCCCAGTGAGTCAGTACATCAGGATCTGTTCCCCAGTGAGAGTCAGTACATCAGGAACTGTTCCCCAGTGAGTCAGTACATCAGGAACTGTTCCCCAGTGAGTCAGTACATCAGGAACTGTTCCCCAGTGTGTCAGTACATCAGGAACTGTTCCCCAGTGAGAGTCAGTACATCAGGAACTGTTCCCCAGTGAGTCAGTACATCAGGAACTGTTCCCCAGTGAGAGTCAGTACATCAGGAACTGTTCCCCAGTGAGTCAGTACATCAGGAACTGTTCCCCAGTGAGAGTCAGTACATCAGAAACTGTTCCCCAGTGAGAGTCAGTACATCAGGAACTGTGCCCCAGTGAGTCAGTACATCAGGAACTGTGCCCCAGTGAGTCAGTACATCAGGAACTGTGCCCCAGTGAGAGTCAGTACATCAGGAACTGTGCCCCAGTGAGAGTCAGCACATCAGGAACTGTTCCCCAGTGAGTCAGTACATCAGGAACTGTGCCCCAGTGAGTCAGTACATCAGGAACTGTTCCCCAGTGAGTCAGTACATCAGGAACTGTGCCCCAGTGAGAGTCAGTACATCAGGAACTGTTCCCCAGTGAGTCAGTACATCAGGAACTGTTCCCCAGTGAGTCAGTACATCAGGAACTGTTCCCCAGTGAGTCAGTACATCAGGAACTGTTCCCCAGTGAGAGTCAGTACATCAGGAACTGTTCCCCAGTGAGTCAGTACATCAGGAACTGTTCCCCAGTGAGTCAGTACATCAGGAACTGTTCCCCAGTGAGAGTCAGTACATCAGGAACTGTTCCCCAGTGAGTCAGTACATCAGGAACTGTTCCCCAGTGAGAGTCAGTACATCAGGAACTCTTCCCCAGTGAGTCAGTACATCAGGAACTGTTCCCCAGTGAGAGTCAGTACATCAGGAACTGTTCCCCAGTGAGAGTCAGTACATCAGAAACTGTTCCCCAGTGAGTCAGTACATCAGGAACTGTTCCCCAGTGAGTCAGAAAATCAGGAACTGTTCCCCAGTGAGTCAATACATCAGGAAATATTCCCCAGTGAGTCTGTACATCAGGAACTGTTCCCCAGTGAGTCAGTTCATCAGGAACTGTTCCCCAGTGTGTGAGTACATCAGGCACTGTTCCCCAGTGAGAGTCACTACATTAGGAACTCTTCCCCAGTGAGTCAGTACATCAGGAACTGTTCCCCAGTGAGACAGTACATCAGGAACTGTTCCCCAGTGAGAGTCAGTACATCAGGAACTGTTCCCCAGTGAGTCAGTACATCAGGAACTGTTCCCCAGTGAGAGTCAGTACATCAGGAACTGTTCCCCAGTGAGTCAGTACATCAGGAACTGTTCCCCAGTGAGTCAGTACATCAGGAACTGTTCCCCAGTGAGTCAGTACATCAGGAACTGTTCCCCAGTGAGTCAGTACATCAGGAACTGTTCCCCTGTGAGTCAGCACATCAGGAACTGTTCCCCCATGAGAGTCAGTACATCAGGAACTGTTCCCCAGTGAGAGTCAGTACATCAGGAACTGTTCCCCAGTGAGAGTCAGTACATCAGGATCTGTTCCCCAGTGAGTCAGTACATCAGGAAATATTTCCCAGTGAGAGTCAGTACATCAGAAACTGTTCCCCAGTGAGTCAGTACATCAGGAACTGTTCCCCAGTGAGTCAGTACATCAGGAATTGTTCCCCAGTGAGAGTCAGTACATCAGGAACTGTTCCCCAGTGAGAGTCAGTACATCGGGAACTGTTCCCCTGTGAGAGTCAGTACATCAGGAACTGTTCCCCAGTGAGTCAGTATATCAGGAACTGTTCCCCAGTGAGTCAGTACATCAGGAACTGTTCCCCAGTGAGAGTCAGTACATCGGGAACTGTTCCCCTGTGAGAGTCAGTACATCAGGAACTGTTCCCCAGTGAGTCAGTACATCAGGAACTGTTCCCCTGTGAGAGTCAGTACATCAGGAACTGTTCCCCAGTGAGAGTCAGTACATCAGGAACTGTTCCCCAGTGAGTCAGTACATCAGGAACTGTTCCCCAGTGAGAGTCAGTACATCGGGAACTGTTCCCCTGTGAGAGCCAGTACATCAGGAATTGTTCCCCAGTGAGAGTCAGCACATCAGGAACTGTTCCCCAGTGAGTCAGTACATCAGGAACTGTGCCCCAGTGAGAGTCGGTACATCAAGAACTGTTCCCCAGTGAGTCAGTACATCAGGAACTGTTCCCCAGTGAGTCAGTACATCAGGATCTGTTCCCCAGTGAGAGTCAGTACATCAGGAACTGTTCCCCAGTGAGTCAGTACATCAGGAACTGTTCCCCAGTGAGTCAGTACATCAGGAACTGTTCCCCAGTGTGTCAGTACATCAGGAACTGTTCCCCAGTGAGAGTCAGTACATCAGGAACTGTTCCCCAGTGAGTCAGTACATCAGGAACTGTTCCCCAGTGAGAGTCAGTACATCAGGAACTGTTCCCCAGTGAGTCAGTACATCAGGAACTGTTCCCCAGTGAGAGTCAGTACATCAGAAACTGTTCCCCAGTGAGAGTCAGTACATCAGGAACTGTGCCCCAGTGAGTCAGTACATCAGGAACTGTGCCCCAGTGAGTCAGTACATCAGGAACTGTGCCCCAGTGAGAGTCAGTACATCAGGAACTGTTCCCCAGTGAGTCAGTACATCAGGAACTGTGCCCCAGTGAGTCAGTACATCAGGAACTGTGCCCCAGTGAGAGTCAGTACATCAGGAACTGTGCCCCAGTGAGAGTCAGCACATCAGGAACTGTTCCCCAGTGAGTCAGTACATCAGGAACTGTGCCCCAGTGAGTCAGTACATCAGGAACTGTTCCCCAGTGAGTCAGTACATCAGGAACTGTGCCCCAGTGAGAGTCAGTACATCAGGAACTGTTCCCCAGTGAGTCAGTACATCAGGAACTGTTCCCCAGTGAGTCAGTACATCAGGAACTGTTCCCCAGTGAGAGTCAGTACATCAGGAACTCTTCCCCAGTGAGTCAGTACATCAGGAACTGTTCCCCAGTGAGAGTCAGTACATCAGGAACTGTTCCCCAGTGAGAGTCAGTACATCAGAAACTGTTCCCCAGTGAGTCAGTACATCAGAAACTGTTCCCCAGTGAGTCAGTACATCAGGAACTGTTCCCCAGTGAGTCAGAAAATCAGGAACTGTTCCCCAGTGAGTCACTACATCAGGAAATATTCCCCAGTGAGTCTGTACATCAGGAACTGTTCCCCAGTGAGTCAGTTCATCAGGAACTGTTCCCCAGTGTGTGAGTACATCAGGCACTGTTCCCCAGTGAGAGTCACTACATTAGGAACTCTTCCCCAGTGAGTCAGTACATCAGGAACTGTTCCCCAGTGAGACAGTACATCAGGAACTGTTCCCCAGTGAGAGTCAGTACATCAGGAACTGTTCCCCAGTGAGTCAGTACATCAGGAACTGTTCCCCAGTGAGAGTCAGTACATCAGGAACTGTTCCCCAGTGAGTCAGTACATCAGGAACTGTTCCCCAGTGAGAGTCAGTACATCAGGAACTGTTCCCCAGTGAGTCAGTACATCAGGAACTGTTCCCCAGTGAGTCAGTACATCAGGAACTGTTCCCCAGTGAGTCAGTACATCAGGAACTGTTCCCCAGTGAGTCAGTACATCAGGAACTGTTCCCCTGTGAGTCAGTACATCAGGAACTGTTCCCCCATGAGAGTCAGTACATCAGGAACTGTTCCCCAGTGAGAGTCAGTACATCAGGAACTGTTCCCCAGTGAGAGTCAGTACATCAGGATCTGTTCCCCAGTGAGTCAGTACATCAGGAACTGTTCCCCAGTGAGTCAGTACATCAGGAACTGTTCCCCAGTGAGTCAGTACATCAGGAACTGTTCCCCAGTGAGTCAGTACATCAGGAACTGTTCCCCAGTGAGTCAGTACATCAGGAACTGTTCCCCTGTGAGTCAGTACATCAGGAACTGTTCCCCCATGAGAGTCAGTACATCAGGAACTGTTCCCCAGTGAGAGTCAGTACATCAGGAACTGTTCCCCAGTGAGAGTCAGTACATCAGGATCTGTTCCCCAGTGAGTCAGTACATCAGGAACTGTTCCCCAGTGAGTCAGTACATCAGGAACTGTTCCCCAGTGAGTCAGTACATCAGGAACTGTTCCCCAGTGAGAGTTAGTACATCAGGAACTGTTCCCCAGTGAGAGTCAGTACATCAGGAACTGTTCCCCAGTGAGAGTCAGTACATCAGGAACTGTTCCCCAGTGAGAGTCAGTACATCAGGAACTGTTCCCCAGTGAGAGTCAGTACATCAGGAACTGTTCCCCAGTGAGTCAGAAAATCAGGAACTGTTCCCCAGTGAGTCTGTACATCAGGAACTGTTCCCCAGTGAGTCAGTTCATCAGGAACTGTTCCCCAGTGAGTCAGTACATCAGGCACTGTTCCCCAGTGAGAGTCAGTACATTAGGAACTCTTCCCCAGTGAGTCAGTACATCAGGAACTGTTCCCCAGTGAGAGTCAGTACATCAGGAACTGTTCCCCAGTGAGAGTCAGTACATCAGGAACTGTTCCCCAGTGAGAGTCAGTACATCAGGAACTGTTCCCCCAGTGAGAGTCAGTACATCAGGAACTGTTCCCCAGTGAGAGTCAGTACATCAGGAACTGTTCCCCAGTGAGAGTCAGCACATCAGGAACTGTTCCCCAGTGAGAGTCAGTACATCAGAAACTGTTCCCCAGTGAGTCAGTACATCAGGAACTGTTCCCCAGTGAGAGTCAGTACATCAGGAACTGTTCCCCAGTGAGTCAGAAAATCAGGAACTGTTCCCCAGTGAGTCTGTACATCAGGAACTGTTCCCCAGTGAGTCAGTTCATCAGGAACTGTTCCCCAGTGAGTCAGTACATCAGGCACTGTTCCCCAGTGAGAGTCAGTACATTAGGAACTCTTCCCCAGTGAGTCAGTACATCAGGAACTGTTCCCCAGTGAGAGTCAGTACATCAGGAACTGTTCCCCAGTGAGAGTCAGTACATCAGGAACTGTTCCCCAGTGAGTCAGTACATCAGGAACTGTTCCCCAGTGAGTCAGTACATCAGGAACTGTTCCCCAGTGAGAGTCAGTACATCAGGAACTGTTCCCCAGTGAGTCAGTACATCAGGAACTGTTCCCCAGTGAGAGTCAGCACATCAGGAACTGTTCCCCAGTGAGAGTCAGTACATCAGGAACTGTTCCCCAGTGAGTCAGTACATCAGGAACTGTTCCCCAGTGAGAGTCAGTGCATCAGGAACTGTTCCCCAGTGAGTCAGTGCATCAGGAACTGTTCCCCAGTGAGTCAGTACATCAGGAACTGTTCCCCAGTGAGGGTCAGTACATCAGGAACTGTTCCCCAGTGAGAGTCAGTACAGCAGGAACTGTTCCCCAGTGAGTCAGTACATCAGGAACTGTTCCCCAGTGAGAGTCAGTACATCAGGATCTGTTCCCCAGTGAGAGTCAGTACATCAGGAACTGTTCCCCAGTGAGAGTCAGTACATCAGGAACTGTTCCCCAGTGAGAGTCACTACATCAGGAACTGTTCCCCAGTGAGAGTCAGCACATCAGGAACTGTTCCCCAGTGAGTCAGTACATCAGGAACTGTTCCCCAGTGAGAGTCAGTACATCAGGAACTGTGCCCCAGTGAGTCAGTACATCAGGAACTGTTCCCCAGTGAGTCAGTACATCAGGAACTGTTCCCCAGTGAGAGTTAATACATCAGGAACTGTTCCCCAGTGAGTCAGTACATCAGGAACTGTTCCCCAGTGAGTCAGTACATCAGGAACTTTTCCCCAGTGAGTCACTATATCAGGAACTGTTCCCCAGTGAGAGTCAGTACATCAGGAACTGTTCCCCAGTGATTCAGTAGATCAGGAATTGTTCCCCAGTGAGTCGGTACAGCAGGAAATGTTCCCCAGTGAGAGTCAGTACATCAGGAACTGTTCCCCAGTGAGTCTGTACATCAGGAACTGTTCCCCAGTGAGAGTCAGTACATCAGGAACTCTTCCCCAGTGAGTCAGTACATCAAGAACTGTTCCCCAGTGAGTCAGTACATCAGGAACTGTTCCCCAGTGAGTCAGTACATCAGGATCTGTTCCCCAGTGAGAGTCAGTACATCAGGAACTGTTCCCCAGTGAGTCAGTACATCAGGAACTGTTCCCCAGTGAGTCAGTGCATCAGGAACTGTTCCCCAGTGAGTCAGTACATCAGGAACTGTTCCCCAGTGAGAGTCAGTACATCAGGAACTGTTCCCCAGTGAGAGTCAGTACATCAGGAACTGTTCCCCAGTGAGTCAGTACATCAGGAACTGTTCCCCAGTGAGAGTCAGTACATCAGAAACTGTTCCCCAGTGAGAGTCAGTACATCAGGAACTGTGCCCCAGTGAGTCAGTACATCAGGAACTGTGCCCCAGTGAGTCAGTACATCAGGAACTGTGCCCCAGTGAGAGTCAGTACATCAGGAACTGTGCCCCAGTGAGAGTCAGCACATCAGGAACTGTTCCCCAGTGAGTCAGTACATCAGGAACTGTGCCCCAGTGAGTCAGTACATCAGGAACTGTTCCCCAGTGAGTCAGTACATCAGGAACTGTGCCCCAGTGAGAGTCAGTACATCAGGAACTGTTCCCCAGTGAGTCAGTACATCAGGAACTGTTCCCCAGTGAGTCAGTACATCAGGAACTGTTCACCAGTGAGAGTCAGTACATCAGGAACTCTTCCCCAGTGAGTCAGTACATCAGGAACTGTTCCCCAGTGAGAGTCAGTACATCAGGAACTGTTCCCCAGTGAGAGTCAGTACATCAGAAACTGTTCCCCAGTGAGTCAGTACATCAGGAACTGTTCCCCAGTGAGTCAGAAAATCAGGAACTGTTCCCCAGTGAGTCAATACATCAGGAAATATTCCCCAGTGAGTCTGTACATCAGGAACTGTTCCCCAGTGAGTCAGTTCATCAGGAACTGTTCCCCAGTGTGTGAGTACATCAGGCACTGTTCCCCAGTGAGAGTCACTACATTAGGAACTCTTCCCCAGTGAGTCAGTACATCAGGAACTGTTCCCCAGTGAGACAGTACATCAGGAACTGTTCCCCAGTGAGAGTCAGTACATCAGGAACTGTTCCCCAGTGAGTCAGTACATCAGGAACTGTTCCCCAGTGAGAGTCAGTGCATCAGGAACTGTTCCCCAGTGAGTCAGTACATCAGGAACTGTTCCCCAGTGAGAGTCAGTACATCAGGAACTGTTCCCCAGTGAGTCAGTACATCAGGAACTGTTCCCCAGTGAGTCAGTACATCAGGAACTGTTCCCCAGTGAGTCAGTACATCAGGAACTGTTCCCCAGTGAGTCAGTACATCAGGAACTGTTCCCCAGTGAGTCAGTACATCAGGAACTGTTCCCCTGTGAGTCAGTACATCAGGAACTGTTCCCCCATGAGAGTCAGTACATCAGGAACTGTTCCCCAGTGAGAGTCAGTACATCAGGAACTGTTCCCCAGTGAGAGTCAGTACATCAGGAACTGTTCCCCAGTGAGTCAGTATATCAGGAACTGTTCCCCAGTGAGTCAGTACATCAGGAACTGTTCCCCAGTGAGTCAGTACATCAGGAACTGTTCCCCAGTGAGAGTCAGTACATCGGGAACTGTTCCCCTGTGAGAGTCAGTACATCAGGAACTGTTCCCCAGTGAGTCAGTATATCAGGAACTGTTCCCCAGTGAGTCAGTACATCAGGAACTGTTCCCCAGTGAGAGTCAGTACATCGGGAACTGTTCCCCTGTGAGAGTCAGTACATCAGGAACTGTTCCCCAGTGAGTCAGTACATCAGGAACTGTTCCCCTGTGAGAGTCAGTACATCAGGAACTGTTCCCCAGTGAGAGTCAGTACATCAGGAACTGTTCCCCAGTGAGTCAGTACATCAGGAACTGTTCCCCAGTGAGAGTCAGTACATCGGGAACTGTTCCCCTGTGAGAGCCAGTACATCAGGAATTGTTCCCCAGTGAGAGTCAGCACATCAGGAACTGTTCCCCAGTGAGTCAGTACATCAGGAACTGTTCCCCAGTGAGAGTCAGTACATCAGGAACTGTTCCCCAGTGAGAGTCAGTACATCAGGAACTGTTCCCCAGTGAGTCAGTACATCAGGAACTGTTCCCCAGTGAGAGTCAGCACATCAGGAACTGTTCCCCAGTGAGAGTCAGTACATCAGAAACTGTTCCCCAGTGAGTCAGTACATCAGGAACTGTTCCCCAGTGAGAGTCAGTACATCAGGAACTGTTCCCCAGTGAGTCAGAAAATCAGGAACTGTTCCCCAGTGAGTCTGTACATCAGGAACTGTTCCCCAGTGAGTCAGTTCATCAGGAACTGTTCCCCAGTGAGTCAGTACATCAGGCACTGTTCCCCAGTGAGAGTCAGTACATTAGGAACTCTTCCCCAGTGAGTCAGTACATCAGGAACTGTTCCCCAGTGAGAGTCAGTACATCAGGAACTGTTCCCCAGTGAGAGTCAGTACATCAGGAACTGTTCCCCAGTGAGTCAGTACATCAGGAACTGTTCCCCAGTGAGTCAGTACATCAGGAACTGTTCCCCAGTGAGAGTCAGTACATCAGGAACTGTTCCCCAGTGAGTCAGTACATCAGGAACTGTTCCCCAGTGAGAGTCAGCACATCAGGAACTGTTCCCCAGTGAGCGTCAGTACATCAGGAACTGTTCCCCAGTGAGAGTCAGTACATCAGGAACTGTTCCCCAGTGAGTCAGTACATCAGGAACTGTTCCCCAGTGAGAGTCAGTGCATCAGGAACTGTTCCCCAGTGAGTCAGTGCATCAGGAACTGTTCCCCAGTGAGTCAGTACATCAGGAACTGTTCCCCAGTGAGGGTCAGTACATCAGGAACTGTTCCCCAGTGAGAGTCAGTACAGCAGGAACTGTTCCCCAGTGAGTCAGTACATCAGGAACTGTTCCCCAGTGAGAGTCAGTACATCAGGATCTGTTCCCCAGTGAGAGTCAGTACATCAGGAACTGTTCCCCAGTGAGAGTCAGTACATCAGGAACTGTTCCCCAGTGAGAGTCAGTACATCAGGAACTGTTCCCCAGTGAGAGTCAGCACATCAGGAACTGTTCCCCAGTGAGTCAGTACATCAGGAACTGTTCCCCAGTGAGAGTCAGTACATCAGGAACTGTGCCCCAGTGAGTCAGTACATCAGGAACTGTTCCCCAGTGAGTCAGTACATCAGGAACTGTTCCCCAGTGAGAGTTAATACATCAGGAACTGTTCCCCAGTGAGTCAGTACATCAGGAACTGTTCCCCAGTGAGTCAGTACATCAGGAACTTTTCCCCAGTGAGTCACTATATCAGGAACTGTTCCCCAGTGAGAGTCAGTACATCAGGAACTGTTCCCCAGTGATTCAGTAGATCAGGAATTGTTCCCCAGTGAGTCAGTACAGCAGGAACTGTTCCCCAGTGAGAGTCAGTACATCAGGAACTGTTCCCCAGTGAGTCTGTACATCAGGAACTGTTCCCCAGTGAGAGTCAGTACATCAGGAACTGTTCCCCAGTGAGTCAGTACATCAGGAACTATTCCCCAGTGAGAGTCAGAACATCAGGAACTGTTCCCCAGTGATTCAGTAGATCAGGAACTGTTCCCCAGTGAGTCAGTACAGCAGGAACTGTTCCCCAGTGAGTCAGTACATCAGGAACTGTTCCCCAGTGAGAGTCAGTGCATCAGGAACTGTTCCCCAGTGAGTCAGTGCATCAGGAACTGTTCCCCAGTGAGTCAGTACATCAGGAACTGTGCCCCAGTGAGAGTCAGTACAGCAGGAACTGTTCCCCAGTGAGTCAGTACATCAGGAACTGTTCCCCAGTGAGAGTCAGTACATCAGAAACTGTTCCCCCATGAGAGTCAGTACATCAGGAACTGTTCCCCAGTGAGAGTCAGTACATCAGGAACTGTTCCCCCATGAGAGTCAGTACATCAGGAACTGTTCCCCAGTGAGAGTCAGTACATCAGGAACTGTTCCCCAGTGAGAGTCAGTACATCAGGATCTGTTCCCCAGTGAGAGTCAGTACATCAGGATCTGTTCCCCAGTGAGAGTTAGTACATCAGGAACTGTTCCCCAGTGAGAGTCAGTGCATCAGGAACTGTTCCCCAGTGAGAGTCAGTACATCGGGAACTGTTCCCCAGTGAGTCAGTACATCAGGAACTGTTCCCCAGTGAGAGTCAGTGCATCAGGAACTGTTCCCCAGTGAGAGTCAGTACATCGGGAACTGTTCCCCAGTGAGTCAGTACATCAGGAACTGTTCCCCAGTGAGTCAGTACATCAGGAACCGTTCCCCAGTGAGAATCAGTACATCAGGAACTGTTCCCCAGTGAGTCAGTACATCAGGTACTGTTCCCCAGTGTGAGTCAGTACATCATGAACTGTTCCCCAGTGAGCCAGTACATCAGGAACTGTTCCCCAGTGAGAGTCAGTACATCAGGAACTGTTCCCCAGTGAGAGTCAGTACATCAGGAACTGTTCCCCAGTGAGTCAGTACATCAGGAACTGTTCCCCAGTGAGAGTCAGTACATCAGGAACTGTTCCCCAGTGAGAGTCAGTACATCAGGAACTGTTCCCCAGTGAGAGTCAGTACATCAGGAACTGTTCCCCAGTGAGAGTCAGTACATCAGGAACTGTTCCCCAGTGAGAGTCAGTACATCAGGAACTGTTCCCCAGTGAGAGTCAGTACATCAGGAACTGTTCCCCAGTGAGTCAGTACATCAGGAACTGTTCCCCAGTGAGTCAGTACATCAGGAACTGTTCCCCAGTGAGTCAGTACATCAGGAACTGTTCCCCAGTGAGAGTCAGTACATCAGGAACTGTTCCCCAGTGAGTCAGTACATCAGGAACTGTGCCCCAGTGAGAGTCAGTACATCAGGAACTGTTCCCCAGTGAGTCAGTACATCAGGAACTGTTCCCCAGTGAGAGTCAGCACATCAGGAACTGTTCCCCAGTGAGTCAGTACATCAGGAACTGTTCCCCAGTGAGAGTCAGTACATCAGAAACTGTTCCCCAGTGAGTCAGTACATCAGGAACTGTTCCCCAGTGAGTCAGTACATCAGGAACTGTTCCCCAGTGAGTCAGAAAATCAGGAACTGTTCCCCAGTGAGACAGTACATCAGGAACTGTTCCCCAGTGAGAGTCAGCACATCAGGAACTGTTCCCCAGTGAGTCAGTACATCAGGAACTGTTCCCCAGTGAGAGTCAGCACATCAGGAACTGTTCCCCAGTGAGAGTCAGTACATCAGAAACTGTTCCCCAGTGAGTCAGTACATCAGGAACTGTTCCCCAGTGAGTCAGTACATCAGGAACTGTTCCCCAGTGAGTCAGTACATCAGGAACTGTTCCCCAGTGAGTCAGTACATCAGGAACTGTTCCCCAGTGAGAGTCAGTGCATCAGGAACTGTTCCCCAGTGAGTCAGTACATCAGGAACTGTGCCCCAGTGAGAGTCAGTACAGCAGGAACTGTTCCCCAGTGAGTCAGTACATCAGGAACTGTTCCCCAGTGAGTCAGTACATCAGGAACTGTTCCCCAGTGAGAGTCAGTGCATCAGGAACTGTTCCCCAGTGAGTCAGTGCATCAGGAACTGTTCCCCAGTGAGTCAGTACATCAGGAACTGTTCCCCAGTGAGTCAGTACATCAGGAACTGTTCCCCAGTGAGAGTCAGTACATCAGGAACTGTTCCCCAGTGAGAGTCAGTACATCAGGAACTGTTCCCCAGTGAGTCAGTACATCAGGAACTGTTCCCCAGTGAGAGTCAGTACATCAGGAACTGTTCCCCAGTGAGAGTCAGTACAGCAGGAACTGTTCCCCAGTGAGTCAGTACATCAGGAACTGTTCCCCAGTGAGAGTCAGTACATCAGGATCTGTTCCCCAGTGAGAGTCAGTACATCAGGAACTGTGCCCCAGTGAGTCAGTACATCAGGAACTGTGCCCCAGTGAGTCAGTACATCAGGAACTGTGCCCCAGTGAGAGTCAGTACATCAGGAACTGTTCCCCAGTGAGTCAGTACATCAGGAACTGTGCCCCAGTGAGTCAGTACATCAGGAACTGTGCCCCAGTGAGAGTCAGTACATCAGGAACTGTGCCCCAGTGAGAGTCAGCACATCAGGAACTGTTCCCCAGTGAGTCAGTACATCAGGAACTGTGCCCCAGTGAGAGTCAGTACATCAGGAACTGTTCCCCAGTGAGTCAGTACATCAGGAACTGTTCCCCAGTGAGTCAGTACATCAGGAACTGTTCCCCAGTGAGAGTCAGTACATCAGGAACTCTTCCCCAGTGAGTCAGTACATCAGGAACTGTTCCCCAGTGAGAGTCAGTACATCAGGAACTGTTCCCCAGTGAGAGTCAGTACATCAGAAACTGTTCCCCAGTGAGTCAGTACATCAGGAACTGTTCCCCAGTGAGTCAGAAAATCAGGAACTGTTCCCCAGTGAGTCAATACATCAGGAAATATTCCCCAGTGAGTCTGTACATCAGGAACTGTTCCCCAGTGAGTCAGTTCATCAGGAACTGTTCCCCAGTGAGTCAGTACATCAGGAACTGTTCCCCAGTGAGAGTCAGTACATCAGGAACTGTTCCCCAGTGAGTCAGTACATCAGGAACTGTTCCCCAGTGAGTCAGTACATCAGGAACTGTTCCCCAGTGAGTCAGTACATCAGGAACTGTTCCCCAGTGAGTCAGTACATCAGGAACCGTTCCCCTGTGAGTCAGTACATCAGGAACTGTTCCCCCATGAGAGTCAGTACATCAGGAACTGTTCCCCAGTGAGAGTCAGTACATCAGGAACTGTTCCCCAGTGAGAGTCAGTACATCAGGATCTGTTCCCCAGTGAGTCAGTACATCAGGAACTGTTCCCCAGTGAGTCAGAAAATCATGAACTGTTCCCCAGTGAGTCAGTACATCAGGAACTGTTCCCCAGTGAGTCAGTACATCAGGAACTGTTCCCCAGTGAGAGTCAGTACATCAGGAACTGTTCCCCAGTGAGAGTCAGTACATCAGGAACTGTTCCCCAGTGAGAGTCAGTACATCAGGAACTGTTCCCCAGTGAGAGTCAGTACATCAGGAACTGTTCCCCAGTGAGAGTCAGTACATCAGGAACTGTTCCCCAGTGAGAGTCAGTACATCAGGAACTGTTCCCCAGTGAGAGTCAGTACATCAGGATCTGTTCCCCAGTGAGTCAGTACATCAGGAACTGTTCCCCAGTGAGAGTCAGTACATCAGGAACTGTTCCCCAGTGAGAGTCAGTACATCAGGAACTGTTCCCCAGTGAGAGTCAGTACATCAGGAACTGTTCCCCAGTGAGTCAGAAAATCAGGAACTGTTCCCCAGTGAGTCTGTACATCAGGAACTGTTCCCCAGTGAGTCAGTTCATCAGGAACTGTTCCCCAGTGAGTCAGTACATCAGGCACTGTTCCCCAGTGAGAGTCAGTACATTAGGAACTCTTCCCCAGTGAGTCAGTACATCAGGAACTGTTCCCCAGTGAGAGTCAGTACATCAGGAACTGTTCCCCAGTGAGAGTCAGTACATCAGGAACTGTTCCCCAGTGAGAGTCAGTACATCAGGAACTGTTCCCCAGTGAGTCAGTACATCAGGAACTGTTCCCCAGTGAGAGTCAGTACATCAGAAACTGTTCCCCAGTGAGTCAGTACATCAGGAACTGTTCCCCAGTGAGTCAGTACATCAGCAACTGTTCCCCAGTGGGAGTCAGTACATCAGGAACTGTTCCCCCATGAGAGTCAGTACATCAGGAACTGTTCCCCAGTGAGAGTCAGTACATCAGGAACTGTTCCCCAGTGAGAGTCAGTACATCAGGATCTGTTCCCCAGTGAGTCAGTACATCAGGAACTGTTCCCCAGTGAGAGTCAGTACATCAGGAACTGTTCCCCAGTGAGAGTCAGTACATCAGGAACTGTTCCCCAGTGAGTCAGTACATCAGGAACTGTTCCCCAGTGAGTCAGTACATCAGGAACTGTTCCCCAGTGAGTCAGTACATCAGGAACTGTTCCCCAGTGAGTCAGTACATCAGGAACTGTTCCCCAGTGAGTCAGTACATCAGGAACCGTTCCCCAGTGAGTCAGTACATCAGGAACTGTTCCCCTGTGAGAGTCAGTACATCAGGAACTGTTCCCCAGTGAGAGTCAGTGCATCAGGAACTGTTCCCCAGTGAGAGTCAGTACATCAGGAACTGTTCCCCAGTGAGTCAGTACATCAGGAACTGTTCCCCAGTGAGAGTCAGTACATCAGGAACTGTTCCCCAGTGAGTCAGTACATCAGGAACTGTGCCCCAGTGAGAGTCAGTACATCAGGAACTGTTCCCCAGTGAGTCAGTACATCAGGAACTGTGCCCCAGTGAGAGTCAGTACATCAGGAACTGTTCCCCAGTGAGTCAGTACATCAGGAACTGTTCCCCAGTGAGTCAGTACATCAGGAACTGTTCCCCAGTGAGTCAGAAAATCAGGAACTGTTCCCCAGTGAGTCAATACATCAGGAAATATTCCCCAGTGAGTCTGTACATCAGGAACTGTTCCCCAGTGAGTCAGTTCATCAGGAACTGTTCCCCAGTGAGTCAGTACATCAGGCACTGTTCCCCAGTGAGTCAGTACATCAGGAACTGTTCCCCAGTGAGAGTCAGTACATCAGGAACTGTTCCCCAGTGAGTCAGTACATCAGGAACTGTTCCCCAGTGAGAGTCAGTACATCAGGAACTGTTCCCCAGTGAGTCAGTACATCAGGAACTGTTCCCCAGTGAGAGTCAGCACATCAGGAACTGTTCCCCAGTGAGAGTCAGTACATCAGGAACTGTTCCCCAGTGAGAGTCAGTACATCAGGAACTGTTCCCCAGTGAGTCAGTACATCAGGAACTGTTCCCCAGTGAGAGTCAGTGCATCAGGAACTGTTCCCCAGTGAGAGTCAGTACAGCAGGAACTGTTCCCCAGTGAGTCAGTACATCAGGAACTGTGCCCCAGTGAGTCAGTACATCAGGAACTGTTCCCCAGTGAGTCAGTACATCAGGAACTGTTCCCCAGTGAGAGTCAGAACATCAGGAACTGTTCCCCAGTGATTCAGTAGATCAGGAACTGTTCCCCAGTGAGTCAGTACATCAGGAACTATTCCCCAGTGAGAGTCAGAACATCAGGAACTGTTCCCCAGTGATTTAGTAGATCAGGAACTGTTCCCCAGTGAGTCTGTACATCAGGAACTGTTCCCCCATGAGAGTCAGTACATCAGGAACTGTTCCCCAGTGAGAGTCAGTACATCAGGAACTGTTCCCCAGTGAGAGTCAGTACATCAGGATCTGTTCCCCAGTGAGAGTCAGTACATCAGGATCTGTTCCCCAGTGAGAGTCAGTACATCAGGAACTGTTCCCCTGTGAGAGTCAGTACATCAGGAACTGTTCCCCAGTGAGAGTCAGTGCATCAGGAACTGTTCCCCAGTGAGAGTCAGTACATCAGGAACTGTTCCCCAGTGAGTCAGTACATCAGGAACTGTTCCCCAGTGAGAGTCAGTACATCAGGAACTGTTCCCCAGTGAGTCAGTACATCAGGAACTGTGCCCCAGTGAGAGTCAGTACATCAGGAACTGTTCCCCAGTGAGTCAGTACATCAGGAACTGTGCCCCAGTGAGAGTCAGTACATCAGGAACTGTTCCCCAGTGAGTCAGTACATCAGGAACTGTTCCCCAGTGAGTCAGTACATCAGGAACTGTTCCCCAGTGAGTCAGAAAATCAGGAACTGTTCCCCAGTGAGTCAATACATCAGGAAATATTCCCCAGTGAGTCTGTACATCAGGAACTGTTCCCCAGTGAGTCAGTTCATCAGGAACTGTTCCCCAGTGAGTCAGTACATCAGGCACTGTTCCCCAGTGAGTCAGTACATCAGGAACTGTTCCCCAGTGAGAGTCAGTACATCAGGAACTGTTCCCCAGTGAGTCAGTACATCAGGAACTGTTCCCCAGTGAGAGTCAGTACATCAGGAACTGTTCCCCAGTGAGTCAGTACATCAGGAACTGTTCCCCAGTGAGAGTCAGCACATCAGGAACTGTTCCCCAGTGAGAGTCAGTACATCAGGAACTGTTCCCCAGTGAGAGTCAGTACATCAGGAACTGTTCCCCAGTGAGTCAGTACATCAGGAACTGTTCCCCAGTGAGAGTCAGTGCATCAGGAACTGTTCCCCAGTGAGAGTCAGTACAGCAGGAACTGTTCCCCAGTGAGTCAGTACATCAGGAACTGTTCCCCAGTGAGAGTCAGTACATCAGGAACTGTTCCCCAGTGAGAGTCAGTACATCAGGAACTGTGCCCCAGTGAGTCAGTACATCAGGAACTGTTCCCCAGTGAGTCAGTACATCAGGAACTGTTCCCCAGTGAGAGTCAGAACATCAGGAACTGTTCCCCAGTGATTCAGTAGATCAGGAACTGTTCCCCAGTGAGTCAGTACATCAGGAACTATTCCCCAGTGAGAGTCAGAACATCAGGAACTGTTCCCCAGTGATTTAGTAGATCAGGAACTGTTCCCCAGTGAGTCTGTACATCAGGAACTGTTCCCCCATGAGAGTCAGTACATCAGGAACTGTTCCCCAGTGAGAGTCAGTACATCAGGAACTGTTCCCCAGTGAGAGTCAGTACATCAGGATCTGTTCCCCAGTGAGAGTCAGTACATCAGGATCTGTTCCCCAGTGAGAGTCAGTACATCAGGAACTGTTCCCCAGTGAGAGTCAGTGCATCAGGAACTGTTCCCCAGTGAGAGTCAGTACATCGGGAACTGTTCCCCGGTGAGTCAGTACATCAGGAACTGTTCCCCAGTGAGTCAGTACATCAGGAACTGTTCCCCAGTGAGAATCAGTACATCAGGAACTGTTCCCCAGTGAGTCAGTACATCAGGTACTGTTCCCCAGTGTGAGTCAGTACATCATGAACTGTTCCCCAGTGAGCCAGTACATCAGGAACTGTTCCCCAGTGAGAGTCAGTACATCAGGAACTGTTCCCCAGTGAGAGTCAGTACATCAGGAACTGTTCCCCAGTGAGCCAGTGCATCAGGAACTGTACCCCAGTGAGAGTCAGTACATCAGGAACTGTTCCCCAGTGAGAGTCAGTACATCAGGAACTGTTCCCCAGTGAGAGTCAGTACATCAGGAACTGTTCCCCAGTGAGAGTCAGTACATCAGGAACTGTTCCCCAGTGAGAGTCAGTACATCAGGAACTGTTCCCCAGTGAGAGTCAGCACATCAGGAACTGTTCCCCAGTGAGAGTCAGTACATCAGAAACTGTTCCCCAGTGAGTCAGTACATCAGGAACTGTTCCCCAGTGAGTCAGTACATCAGGAACTGTTCCCCAGTGAGAGTCAGTACATCAGGAACTGTTCCCCAGTGAGAGTCAGTACATCAGGAACTGTTCCCCAGTGAGTCAGTGCATCAGGAACTGTTCCCCAGTGAGAGTCAGTACATCAGGAACTGTTCCCCAGTGAGAGTCAGTACATCAGGAACTGTTCCCCAGTGAGAGTCAGTACATCAGGAACTGTTCCCCAGTGAGAGTCAGTACATCAGGAAATATTCCCCAGTGAGTCAGTACATCAGGAACTGTTCCCCAGTGAGAGTCAGTACATCAGGAAATATTCCCCAGTGAGTCAGTACATCAGGAACTGTTCAGCAGTGAGTCAGTGCATCAGGAACTGTTCCCCAGTGAGAGTCAGTACATCAGGAACTGTTCCCCAGTGAGAGTCAGTACATCAGGAACTGTTCCCCAGTGAGAGTCAGTACATCAGGAACTGTTCCCCAGTGAGAGTCAGTACATCAGGAACTGTTCCCCAGTGAGAGTCAGTACATCAGGAACTGTTCCCCAGTGAGAGTCAGCACATCAGGAACTGTTCCCCAGTGAGAGTCAGTACATCAGAAACTGTTCCCCAGTGAGTCAGTACATCAGGAACTGTTCCCCAGTGAGTCAGTACATCAGGAACTGTTCCCCAGTGAGAGTCAGTACATCAGGAACTGTTCCCCAGTGAGTCAGTACATCAGGAACAGTTCCCCAGTGAGAGTCAGTGCATCAGGAACTGTTCCCCAGTGAGTCAGTACATCAGGAACTGTTCCCCAGTGAGTCAGTACATCAGGAACTGTTCCCCAGTGAGAGTCAGTACATCAGGAACTGTTCCCCAGTGAGAGTCAGTACATCAGGAACTGTTCCCCAGTGAGTCAGTACATCAGGAACTGTTCCCCAGTGAGAGTCAGTACATCAGAAACTGTTCCCCAGTGGGAGTCAGTACATCAGGAACTGTTCCCCAGTGAGAGTCAGTACATCAGGAACTGTTCCCCAGTGAGAGTCAGTACATCAGGAACTGTTCCCCAGTGAGAGTCAGTACATCAGGATCTGTTCCCCAGTGAGTCAGTACATCAGGAACTGTTCCCCAGTGAGTCAGTACATCAGGAACTGTTCCCCAGTGAGTCAGTGCATCAGGAACTGTTCCCCAGTGAGAGTCAGTACATCAGGAACTGTTCCCCAGTGAGAGTCAGTACATCAGGAACTGTTCCCCAGTGAGTCAGTACATCAGGAACTGTTCCCCAGTGAGAGTCAGTACATCAGGATCAGTTCCCCTGTGAGAGTCAGTACATCAGGATCTGTTCCCCAGTGAGAGTCAGTACATCAGGAACTGTTCCCCAGTGAGAGTCAGTGCATCAGGAACTGTTCCCCAGTGAGAGTCAGTACATCGGGAACTGTTCCCCGGTGAGTCAGTACATCAGGAACTGTTCCCCAGTGAGTCAGTACATCAGGAACTGTTCCCCAGTGAGAATCAGTACATCAGGAACTGTTCCCCAGTGAGTCAGTACATCAGGAACTGTTCCCCAGTGTGAGTCAGTACATCATGAACTGTTCCCCAGTGAGCCAGTACATCAGGAACTGTTCCCCAGTGAGTCAGTACATCAGGAATTGTTCCCCAGTGAGTCAGTACATCAGGAACTGTTCCCCAGTGAGTCAGTACATCAGGAACTGTTCCCCAGTGAGAGTCAGTACATCAGAAACTGTTCCCCAGTGGGAGTCAGTACATCAGGAACTGTTCCCCAGTGAGAGTCAGTACATCAGGAACTGTTCCCCAGTGAGAGTCAGTACATCAGGAACTGTTCCCCAGTGAGAGTCAGTACATCAGGATCTGTTCCCCAGTGAGTCAGTACATCAGGAACTGTTCCCCAGTGAGTCAGTACATCAGGAACTGTTCCCCAGTGAGTCAGTACATCAGGAACTGTTCCCCAGTGAGAGTCAGTACATCAGGAACTGTTCCCCAGTGAGAGTCAGTACATCAGGAACTGTTCCCCAGTGAGTCAGTACATCAGGAACTGTTCCCCAGTGAGAGTCAGTACATCAGGATCAGTTCCCCTGTGAGAGTCAGTACATCAGGATCTGTTCCCCAGTGAGAGTCAGTACATCAGGAACTGTTCCCCAGTGAGAGTCAGTGCATCAGGAACTGTTCCCCAGTGAGAGTCAGTACATCGGGAACTGTTCCCCGGTGAGTCAGTACATCAGGAACTGTTCCCCAGTGAGTCAGTACATCAGGAACTGTTCCCCAGTGAGAATCAGTACATCAGGAACTGTTCCCCAGTGAGTCAGTACATCAGGAACTGTTCCCCAGTGTGAGTCAGTACATCATGAACTGTTCCCCAGTGAGCCAGTACATCAGGAACTGTTCCCCAGTGAGTCAGTACATCAGGAATTGTTCCCCAGTGAGTCAGTACATCAGGAACTGTTCCCCAGTGAGTCAGTACATCAGGAACTGTTCCCCAGTGAGTCAGTACATCAGGAACTGTTCCCCAGTGAGAGTCAGTACATCAGGAACTGTTCCCCAGTGAGAGTCAGTACATCAGGAACTGTTCCCTAGTGAGTCAGTACATCAGGAACTGTTCCCCAGTGAGAGTCAGTACATCAGGAACTGTTCCCCAGTGAGAGTCAGTACATCAGGAACTGTTCCCCAGTGAGAGTCAGTACATCAGGAACTGTTCCCCAGTGAGTCAGTACATCAGGAACTGTTCCCCAGTGAGTCAGTACATCAGGAACTGTTCCCCAGTGAGAGTCAGTACATCAGGAACTGTTCCCCAGTGAGTCAGTTCATCAGGAACTGTTCCCCAGTGAGTCAGTACATCAGGCACTGTTCCCCAGTGAGTCAGTACATCAGGAACTGTTCCCCAGTGAGACAGTACATCAGGAACTGTTCCCCAGTGAGAGTCAGTACATCAGGAACTGTTCCCCAGTGAGTCAGTACATCAGGAACTGTTCCCCAGTGAGAGTCAGTACATCAGGAACTGTTCCCCAGTGAGTCAGTACATCAGGAACTGTTCCCCAGTGAGAGTCAGCACATCAGGAACTGTTCCCCAGTGAGAGTCAGTACATCAGGAACTGTTCCCCAGTGAGAGTCAGTACATCAGGAACTGTTCCCCAGTGAGTCAGTACATCAGGAACTGTTCCCCAGTGAGAGTCAGTGCATCAGGAACTGTTCCCCAGTGAGAGTCAGTACAGCAGGAACTGTTCCCCAGTGAGAGTCAGTACATCAGGAACTGTTCCCCAGTGAGTCAGTACATCAGGAACTGTTCCCCAGTGAGAGTCAGTACATCAGGAACTGTTCCCCAGTGAGAGTCAGTACATCAGGAACTGTTCCCCAGTGAGTCAGTACATCAGGAACTGTTCCCCAGTGAGAGTCAGTACATCAGGAACTGTTCCCCAGTGAGAGTCAGTACATCAGGAACTGTTCCCCAGTGAGAGTCAGTACATCAGGAACTGTTCCCCAGTGAGTCAGTACATCAGGAACTGTTCCCCAGTGAGAGTCAGTACATCAGGAACTGTTCCCCAGTGAGAGTCAGTACATCAGGAACTGTGCCCCAGTGAGTCAGTACATCAGGTACTGTTCCCAGTGAGTCAGTACATCAGGAACTGTTCCCCAGTGACTCAGTACATCAGGAACTTTTCCCCAGTGAGTCAGTACATCAGGAACTGTTCCCCAGTGAGAGTCAGTACATCAGGAACTGTTCCCCAGTGAGTCAGTACATCAGGAACTGTTCCCCAGTGAGAGTCAGTACATCAGGAACTGTTCCCCAGTGAGAGTCAGTACATCAGGAACTGTTCCCCAGTGAGAGTCGGTACATCAAGAACTGTTCCCCAGTGAGTCTGTACATCAGGAACTGTTCCCCAGTGAGAGTCAGTACATCAGGAACTGTTCCCCAGTGATTCAGTTGATCAGGAACTGTTCCCCAGTGAGTCAGTGCATCAGGAACTGTGCCCCAGTGAGTCAGTGCATCAGGAACTGTTCCCCAGTGAGTCAGTACATCAGGAACTGTGCCCCAGTGAGAGTCAGTACAGCAGGAACTGTTCCCCAGTGAGTCAGTACATCAGGAACTGTTCCCCAGTGAGAGTCAGTACATCAGAAACTGTTCCCCCATGAGAGTCAGTACATCAGGAACTGTTCCCAAGTGAGAGTCAGTACATCAGGAACTGTTCCCCCATGAGAGTCAGTACATCAGGAACTGTTCCCCAGTGAGAGTCAGTACATCAGGAACTGTTCCCCAGTGAGAGTCAGTACATCAGGATCTGTTCCCCAGTGAGAGTCAGTACATCAGGAACTGTTCCCCAGTGAGTCAGTACATCAGGAACTGTTCCCCAGTGAGTCAGTGCATCAGGAACTGTGCCCCAGTGAGTCAGTGCATCAGGAACTGTTCCCCAGTGAGTCAGTACATCAGGAACTGTGCCCCAGTGAGAGTCAGTACAGCAGGAACTGTTCCCCAGTGAGTCAGTACATCAGGAACTGTACCCCAGTGAGAGTCAGTACATCAGGAACTGTTCCCCAGTGAGTCAGTACATCAGGAACTGTTCCCCAGTGAGAGTCAGTACATCAGGAACTGTTCCCCAGTGAGTCAGTACATCAGGAACTGTTCCCCAGTGAGAGTCAGCACATCAGGAACTGTTCCCCAGTGAGAGTCAGTACATCAGGAACTGTTCCCCAGTGAGAGTCAGTACATCAGGAACTGTTCCCCAGTGAGTCAGTACATCAGGAACTGTTCCCCAGTGAGAGTCAGTGCATCAGGAACTGTTCCCCAGTGAGAGTCAGTACAGCAGGAACTGTTCCCCAGTGAGTCAGTACATCAGGAACTGTTCCCCAGTGAGAGTCAGTACATCAGGAACTGTTCCCCAGTGAGAGTCAGTACATCAGGAACTGTGCCCCAGTGAGTCAGTACATCAGGAACTGTTCCCCAGTGAGTCAGTACATCAGGAACTGTTCCCCAGTGAGAGTCAGAACATCAGGAACTGTTCCCCAGTGATTCAGTAGATCAGGAACTGTTCCCCAGTGAGTCAGTACATCAGGAACTATTCCCCAGTGAGAGACAGAACATCAGGAACTGTTCCCCAGTGATTTAGTAGATCAGGAACTGTTCCCCAGTGAGTCTGTACATCAGGAACTGTTCCCCCATGAGAGTCAGTACATCAGGAACTGTTCCCCAGTGAGAGTCAGTACATCAGGAACTGTTCCCCAGTGAGAGTCAGTACATCAGGATCTGTTCCCCAGTGAGAGTCAGTACATCAGGATCTGTTCCCCAGTGAGAGTCAGTACATCAGGAACTGTTCCCCAGTGAGAGTCAGTGCATCAGGAACTGTTCCCCAGTGAGAGTCAGTACATCGGGAACTGTTCCCCGGTGAGTCAGTACATCAGGAACTGTTCCCCAGTGAGTCAGTACATCAGGAACTGTTCCCCAGTGAGAATCAGTACATCAGGAACTGTTCCCCAGTGAGTCAGTACATCAGGTACTGTTCCCCAGTGTGAGTCAGTACATCATGAACTGTTCCCCAGTGAGAGTCAGTACATCAGGAACTGTTCCCCAGTGAGTCAGTACATCAGGTACTGTTCCCCAGTGTGAGTCAGTACATCATGAACTGTTCCCCAGTGAGAGTCAGTACATCAGGAACTGTTCCCCAGTGAGTCAGTACATCAGGTACTGTTCCCCAGTGTGAGTCAGTACATCAGGAACTGTTCCCCAGTGAGCCAGTACATCAGGAACTGTTCCCCAGTGAGAGTCAGTACATCAGGAACTGTTCCCCAGTGAGAGTCAGTACATCAGGAACTGTTCCCCAGTGAGCCAGTACATCAGGAACTGTACCCCAGTGAGAGTCAGTACATCAGGAACTGTTCCCCAGTGAGAGTCAGTACATCAGGAACTGTTCCCCAGTGAGAGTCAGTACATCAGGAACTGTTCCCCAGTGAGAGTCAGTACATCAGGAACTGTTCCCCAGTGAGAGTCAGTACATCAGAAACTGTTCCCCAGTGAGTCAGTACATCAGGAACTGTTCCCCAGTGAGTCAGTACATCAGGAACTGTTCCCCAGTGAGAGTCAGTACATCAGGAACTGTTCCCCAGTGAGAGTCAGTACATCAGGAACTGTTCCCCAGTGAGTCAGTGCATCAGGAACTGTTCCCCAGTGAGAGTCAGTACATCAGGAACTGTTCCCCAGTGAGAGTCAGTACATCAGGAACTGTTCCCCAGTGAGAGTCAGTACATCAGGAACTGTTCCCCAGTGAGAGTCAGTACATCAGGAAATATTCCCCAGTGAGTCAGTACATCAGGAACTGTTCCCCAGTGAGTCAGTGCATCAGGAACTGTTCCCCAGTGAGAGTCAGTACATCAGGAACTGTTCCCCAGTGAGTCAGTACATCAGGAACTGTTCCCCAGTGAGTCAGTACATCAGGAACTGTTCCCCAGTGAGAGTCAGTACATCAGGAACTGTTCCCCAGTGAGAGTCAGTACATCAGGAACTGTTCCCCAGTGAGTCAGTACATCAGGAACTGTTCCCCAGTGAGAGTCAGTATATCAGGAACTGTTCCCCAGTGAGTCAGTACATCAGGAACTGTTCCCCAGTGAGTCAGTACATCAGGTACTGTTCCCCAGTGTGAGTCAGTACATCATGAACTGTTCCCCAGTGAGCCAGTACATCAGGAACTGTTCCCCAGTGAGAGTCAGTACATCAGGAACTGTTCCCCAGTGAGAGTCAGTACATCAGGAACTGTTCCCCAGTGAGCCAGTACATCAGGAACTGTACCCCAGTGAGAGTCAGTACATCAGGAACTGTTCCCCAGTGAGAGTCAGTACATCAGGAACTGTTCCCCAGTGAGAGTCAGTACATCAGGAACTGTTCCCCAGTGAGAGTCAGTACATCAGGAACTGTTCCCCAGTGAGAGTCAGTACATCAGAAACTGTTCCCCAGTGAGTCAGTACATCAGGAACTGTTCCCCAGTGAGTCAGTACATCAGGAACTGTTCCCCAGTGAGAGTCAGTACATCAGGAACTGTTCCCCAGTGAGAGTCAGTACATCAGGAACTGTTCCCCAGTGAGTCAGTGCATCAGGAACTGTTCCCCAGTGAGAGTCAGTACATCAGGAACTGTTCCCCAGTGAGAGTCAGTACATCAGGAACTGTTCCCCAGTGAGAGTCAGTACATCAGGAACTGTTCCCCAGTGAGAGTCAGTACATCAGGAAATATTCCCCAGTGAGTCAGTACATCAGGAACTGTTCCCCAGTGAGTCAGTGCATCAGGAACTGTTCCCCAGTGAGAGTCAGTACATCAGGAACTGTTCCCCAGTGAGTCAGTACATCAGGAACTGTTCCCCAGTGAGTCAGTACATCAGGAACTGTTCCCCAGTGAGAGTCAGTACATCAGGAACTGTTCCCCAGTGAGAGTCAGTACATCAGGAACTGTTCCCCAGTGAGAGTCAGTACATCAGGAACTGTTCCCCAGTGAGAGTCAGTACATCAGGAACTGTTCCCCAGTGAGAGTCAGTACATCAGGAACTGTTCCCCAGTGAGAGTCAGCACATCAGGAACTGTTCCCCAGTGAGAGTCAGTACATCAGAAACTGTTCCCCAGTGAGTCAGTACATCAGGAACTGTTCCCCAGTGAGTCAGTACATCAGGAACTGTTCCCCAGTGAGAGTCAGTACATCAGGAACTGTTCCCCAGTGAGTCAGTACATCAGGAACTGTTCCCCAGTGAGAGTCAGTGCATCAGGAACTGTTCCCCAGTGAGTCAGTACATCAGGAACTGTTCCCCAGTGAGTCAGTACATCAGGAACTGTTCCCCAGTGAGAGTCAGTACATCAGGAACTGTTCCCCAGTGAGAGTCAGTACATCAGGAACTGTTCCCCAGTGAGAGTCAGTACATCAGGAACTGTTCCCCAGTGAGAGTCAGTACATCAGGAACTGTTCCCCAGTGAGTCAGTACATCAGGAACTGTTCCCCAGTGAGTCAGTACATCAGGAACTGTTCCCCAGTGAGAGTCAGTACATCAGAAACTGTTCCCCAGTGAGTCAGTACATCAGGAACTGTTCCCCAGTGAGAGTCAGTACATCAGGAACTGTTCCCCAGTGAGAGTCAGTACATCAGGAACTGTTCCCCAGTGAGAGTCAGTACATCAGGATCTGTTCCCCAGTGAGTCAGTACATCAGGAACTGTTCCCCAGTGAGTCAGTACATCAGGAACTGTTCCCCAGTGAGTCAGTACATCAGGAACTGTTCCCCAGTGAGAGTCAGTACATCAGGAACTGTTCCCCAGTGAGAGTCAGTACATCAGGAACTGTTCCCCAGTGAGTCAGTACATCAGGAACTGTTCCCCAGTGAGTCAGTACATCAGGAACTGTTCCCCAGTGAGAGTCAGTACATCAGGAACTGTTCCCCAGTGAGAGTCAGTACATCAGGAACTGTTCCCCAGTGAGTCAGTACATCAGGAACTGTTCCCCAGTGAGAGTCAGTACATCAGGATCAGTTCCCCTGTGAGAGTCAGTACATCAGGATCTGTTCCCCAGTGAGAGTCAGTACATCAGGAACTGTTCCCCAGTGAGAGTCAGTGCATCAGGAACTGTTCCCCAGTGAGAGTCAGTACATCGGGAACTGTTCCCCGGTGAGTCAGTACATCAGGAACTGTTCCCCAGTGAGTCAGTACATCAGGAACTGTTCCCCAGTGAGAATCAGTACATCAGGAACTGTTCCCCAGTGAGTCAGTACATCAGGAACTGTTCCCCAGTGTGAGTCAGTACATCATGAACTGTTCCCCAGTGAGCCAGTACATCAGGAACTGTTCCCCAGTGAGTCAGTACATCAGGAATTGTTCCCCAGTGAGTCAGTACATCAGGAACTGTTCCCCAGTGAGTCAGTACATCAGGAACTGTTCCCCAGTGAGTCAGTACATCAGGAACTGTTCCCCAGTGAGAGTCAGTACATCAGGAACTGTTCCCCAGTGAGTCAGTACATCAGGAACTGTTCCCCAGTGAGAGTCAGTACATCAGGAACTGTTCCCCAGTGAGAGTCAGTACATCAGGAACTGTTCCCCAGTGAGAGTCAGTACATCAGGAACTGTTCCCCAGTGAGTCAGTACATCAGGAACTGTTCCCCAGTGAGTCAGTACATCAGGAACTGTTCCCCAGTGAGAGTCAGTACATCAGGAACTGTTCCCCAGTGAGTCAGTTCATCAGGAACTGTTCCCCAGTGAGTCAGTACATCAGGCACTGTTCCCCAGTGAGTCAGTACATCAGGAACTGTTCCCCAGTGAGACAGTACATCAGGAACTGTTCCCCAGTGAGAGTCAGTACATCAGGAACTGTTCCCCAGTGAGAGTCAGTACATCAGGAACTGTTCCCCAGTGAGAGTCAGTACATCAGGAACTGTTCCCCAGTGAGTCAGTACATCAGGAACTGTTCCCCAGTGAGAGTCAGTACATCAGGATCAGTTCCCCTGTGAGAGTCAGTACATCAGGATCTGTTCCCCAGTGAGAGTCAGTACATCAGGAACTGTTCCCCAGTGAGAGTCAGTGCATCAGGAACTGTTCCCCAGTGAGAGTCAGTACATCGGGAACTGTTCCCCGGTGAGTCAGTACATCAGGAACTGTTCCCCAGTGAGTCAGTACATCAGGAACTGTTCCCCAGTGAGAATCAGTACATCAGGAACTGTTCCCCAGTGAGTCAGTACATCAGGAACTGTTCCCCAGTGTGAGTCAGTACATCATGAACTGTTCCCCAGTGAGCCAGTACATCAGGAACTGTTCCCCAGTGAGTCAGTACATCAGGAATTGTTCCCCAGTGAGTCAGTACATCAGGAACTGTTCCCCAGTGAGTCAGTACATCAGGAACTGTTCCCCAGTGAGTCAGTACATCAGGAACTGTTCCCCAGTGAGAGTCAGTACATCAGGAACTGTTCCCCAGTGAGTCAGTACATCAGGAACTGTTCCCCAGTGAGAGTCAGTACATCAGGAACTGTTCCCCAGTGAGAGTCAGTACATCAGGAACTGTTCCCCAGTGAGAGTCAGTACATCAGGAACTGTTCCCCAGTGAGTCAGTACATCAGGAACTGTTCCCCAGTGAGTCAGTACATCAGGAACTGTTCCCCAGTGAGAGTCAGTACATCAGGAACTGTTCCCCAGTGAGTCAGTTCATCAGGAACTGTTCCCCAGTGAGTCAGTACATCAGGCACTGTTCCCCAGTGAGTCAGTACATCAGGAACTGTTCCCCAGTGAGACAGTACATCAGGAACTGTTCCCCAGTGAGAGTCAGTACATCAGGAACTGTTCCCCAGTGAGTCAGTACATCAGGAACTGTTCCCCAGTGAGAGTCAGTACATCAGGAACTGTTCCCCAGTGAGAGTCAGTACATCAGGAACTGTTCCCCAGTGAGTCAGTACATCAGGAACTGTTCCCCAGTGAGAGTCAGCACATCAGGAACTGTTCCCCAGTGAGAGTCAGTACATCAGGAACTGTTCCCCAGTGAGAGTCAGTACATCAGGAACTGTTCCCCAGTGAGTCAGTACATCAGGAACTGTTCCCCAGTGAGAGTCAGTGCATCAGGAACTGTTCCCCAGTGAGAGTCAGTACAGCAGGAACTGTTCCCCAGTGAGAGTCAGTACATCAGGAACTGTTCCCCAGTGAGTCAGTACATCAGGAACTGTTCCCCAGTGAGAGTCAGTACATCAGGAACTGTTCCCCAGTGAGAGTCAGTACATCAGGAACTGTTCCCCAGTGAGAGTCAGTACATCAGGAACTGTTCCCCAGTGAGAGTCAGTACATCAGGAACTGTTCCCCAGTGAGAGTCAGTACATCAGGAACTGATCCCCAGTGAGAGTCAGTACATCAGGAACTGTTCCCCAGTGAGAGTCAGTACATCAGGAACTGTTCCCCAGTGAGAGTCAGTACATCAGGAACTGTGCCCCAGTGAGTCAGTACATCAGGAACTGTTCCCCAGTGAGTCAGTACATCAGGAACTGTTCCCCAGTGACTCAGTACATCAGGAACTTTTCCCCAGTGAGTCAGTACATCAGGAACTGTTCCCCAGTGAGAGTCAGTACATCAGGAACTGTTCCCCAGTGAGTCAGTACATCAGGAACTGTTCCCCAGTGAGAGTCAGTACATCAGGAACTGTTCCCCAGTGAGAGTCAGTACATCAGGAACTGTTCCCCAGTGAGAGTCAGTACATCAGGAACTGTTCCCCAGTGAGTCAGTACATCAGGAACTGTGCCCCAGTGAGAGTCAGTACAGCAGGAACTGTTCCCCAGTGAGTCAGTACATCAGGAACTGTTCCCCAGTGAGAGTCAGTACATCAGAAACTGTTCCCCCATGAGAGTCAGTACATCAGGAACTGTTCCCCAGTGAGAGTCAGTACATCAGGAACTGTTCCCCCATGAGAGTCAGTACATCAGGAACTGTTCCCCAGTGAGAGTCAGTACATCAGGAACTGTTCCCCAGTGAGAGTCAGTACATCAGGATCTGTTCCCCAGTGAGAGTCAGTACATCAGGAACTGTTCCCCAGTGAGTCAGTACATCAGGAACTGTTCCCCAGTGAGTCAGTGCATCAGGAACTGTGCCCCAGTGAGTCAGTGCATCAGGAACTGTTCCCCAGTGAGTCAGTACATCAGGAACTGTGCCCCAGTGAGAGTCAGTACAGCAGGAACTGTTCCCCAGTGAGTCAGTACATCAGGAACTGTTCCCCAGTGAGAGTCAGTACATCAGAAACTGTTCCCCCATGAGAGTCAGTGCATCAGGAACTGTTCCCCAGTGAGAGTCAGTACATCAGGAACTGTTCCCCCATGAGAGTCAGTACATCAGGAACTGTTCCCCAGTGAGAGTCAGTACATCAGGAACTGTTCCCCAGTGAGAGTCAGTGCATCAGGAACTGTTCCCCAGTGAGTCAGTACATCGGGAACTGTTCCCCAGTGAGTCAGTACATCAGGAACTGTTCCCCAGTGAGAGTCAGTACATCAGGAACTGTTCCCCAGTGAGAGTCAGTGCATCAGGAACTGTTCCCCAGTGAGAGTCAGTACATCGGGAACTGTTCCCCAGTGAGAGTCAGTACATCAGGAACTGTTCCCCAGTGAGTCAGTACATCAGGAACTGTTCCCCAGTGAGTCAGTACATCAGGAACTGTTCCCCAGTGAGAATCAGTACATCAGGAACTGTTCCCCAGTGAGTCAGTACATCAGGAACTGTTCCCCAGTGAGAATCAGTACATCAGGAACTGTTCCCCAGTGAGTCAGTACATCAGGTACTGTTCCCCAGTGTGAGTCAGTACATCATGAACTGTTCCCCAGTGAGCCAGTACATCAGGAACTGTTCCCCAGTGAGAGTCAGTACATCAGGAACTGTTCCCCAGTGAGAGTCAGTACATCAGGAACTGTTCCCCAGTGAGAGTCAGTACATCAGGAACTGTTCCCCAGTGAGAGTCAGTACATCAGGAACTGTTCCCCAGTGAGAGTCAGTACATCAGGAACTGTTCCCCAGTGAGTCAGTACATCAGGAACTGTTCCCCAGTGAGTCAGTACATCAGGAACTGTTCCCCAGTGAGTCAGTACATCAGGAAATGTGCCCCAGTGAGAGTCAGTACATCAGGAACTGTTCCCCAGTGAGTCAGTACATCAGGAACTGTTCCCCAGTGAGTCAGTACATCAGGAACTGTTCCCCAGTGAGAGTCAGCACATCAGGAACTGTTCCCCAGTGAGAGTCAGTACATCAGAAACTGTTCCCCAGTGAGTCAGTACATCAGGAACTGTTCCCCAGTGAGTCAGTACATCAGGAACTGTTCCCCAGTGAGTCAGAAAATCAGGAACTGTTCCCCAGTGAGACAGTACATTAGGAACTGTTCCCCAGTGAGTCAGTACATCAGGAACTGTTCCCCAGTGAGAGTCAGTACATCATGAACTGTTCCCCAGTGAGTCAGTACATCAGGAACTGTTCCCCAGTGAGAGTCAGTACATCAGGAACTGTTCCCCAGTGAGTCAGTACATCAGGAACTGTTCCCCAGTGAGTCAGTACATCAGGAACTGTTCCCCAGTGAGTCAGTACATCAGGAAATGTGCCCCAGTGAGAGTCAGTACATCAGGAACTGTTCCCCAGTGAGAGTCAGTACATCAGGAACTGTTCCCCAGTGAGAGTCAGTACATCAGGAACTGTTCCCCAGTGAGTCAGTACATCATGAACTGTTCCCCAGTGAGTCAGTACATCAGGAAATGTGCCCCAGTGAGAGTCAGTACATCAGGAACTGTTCCCCAGTGAGTCAGTACATCAGGAACTGTTCCCCAGTGAGTCAGTACATCAGGAACTGTTCCCCAGTGAGAGTCAGTACATCATGAACTGTTCCCCAGTGAGTCAGTACATCAGGAACTGTTCCCCAGTGAGAGTCAGTACATCAGGAACTGTTCCCCAGTGAGTCAGTACATCAGGAACTGTTCCCCAGTGAGAGTCAGCACATCAGGAACTGTTCCCCAGTGAGAGTCAGTACATCAGAAACTGTTCCCCAGTGAGTCTGTACATCAGGAACTGTTCCCCCATGAGAGTCAGTACATCAGGAACTGTTCCCCAGTGAGAGTCAGTACATCAGGAACTGTTCCCCAGTGAGCCAGTACATCAGGAACTGTACCCCAGTGAGAGTCAGTACATCAGGAACTGTTCCCCAGTGAGAGTCAGTACATCAGGAACTGTTCCCCAGTGAGAGTCAGTACATCAGGAACTGTTCCCCAGTGAGAGTCAGTACATCAGGAACTGTTCCCCAGTGAGAGTCAGTACATCAGGAACTGTTCCCCAGTGAGAGTCAGCACATCAGGAACTGTTCCCCAGTGAGAGTCAGTACATCAGAAACTGTTCCCCAGTGAGTCAGTACATCAGGAACTGTTCCCCAGTGGGAGTCAGTACATCAGGAACTGTTCCCCAGTGAGTCAGTACATCAGGAACTGTTCCCCAGTGAGAGTCAGTACATCAGAAACTGTTCCCCAGTGAGTCAGTACATCAGGAACTGTTCCCCAGTGGGAGTCAGTACATTAGGAACTCTTCCCCAGTGAGTCAGTACATCAGGAACTGTTCCCCAGTGAGAGTCAGTACATCAGGAACTGTTCCCCAGTGAGAGTCAGTACATCAGGAACTGTTCCCCAGTGAGTCAGTACATCAGGAACTGTTCCCCAGTGAGTCAGTACATCAGGAACTGTTCCCCAGTGAGAGTCAGTACATCAGGAACTGTTCCCCAGTGAGTCAGTACATCAGGAACTGTTCCCCAGTGAGAGTCAGCACATCAGGAACTGTTCCCCAGTGAGAGTCAGTACATCAGGAACTGTTCCCCAGTGAGAGTCAGTACATCAGGAACTGTTCCCCAGTGAGTCAGTACATCAGGAACTGTTCCCCAGTGAGAGTCAGTGCATCAGGAACTGTTCCCCAGTGAGTCAGTGCATCAGGAACTGTTCCCCAGTGAGTCAGTACATCAGGAACTGTTCCCCAGTGAGGGTCAGTACATCAGGAACTGTTTCCCAGTGAGAGTCAGTACAGCAGGAACTGTTCCCCAGTGAGTCAGTACATCAGGAACTGTTCCCCAGTGAGAGTCAGTACATCAGGATCTGTTCCCCAGTGAGAGTCAGTACATCAGGAACTGTTCCCCAGTGAGAGTCAGTACATCAGGAACTGTTCCCCAGTGAGAGTCACTACATCAGGAACTGTTCCCCAGTGAGAGTCAGCACATCAGGAACTGTTCCCCAGTGAGTCAGTACATCAGGAACTGTTCCCCAGTGAGAGTCAGTACATCAGGAACTGTGCCCCAGTGAGTCAGTACATCAGGAACTGTTCCCCAGTGAGTCAGTACATCAGGAACTGTTCCCCAGTGAGAGTTAATACATCAGGAACTGTTCCCCAGTGAGTCAGTACATCAGGAACTGTTCCCTAGTGAGTCAGTACATCAGGAACTTTTCCCCAGTGAGTCACTATATCAGGAACTGTTCCCCAGTGAGAGTCAGTACATCAGGAACTGTTCCCCAGTGAGTCTGTACATCAGGAACTGTTCCCCAGTGAGAGTCAGTACATCAGGAACTCTTCCCCAGTGAGTCAGTACATCAAGAACTGTTCCCCAGTGAGTCAGTACATCAGGAACTGTTCCCCAGTGAGTCAGTACATCAGGATCTGTTCCCCAGTGAGAGTCAGTACATCAGGAACTGTTCCCCAGTGAGTCAGTACATCAGGAACTGTTCCCCAGTGAGTCAGTACATCAGGAACTGTTCCCCAGTGTGTCAGTACATCAGGAACTGTTCCCCAGTGAGAGTCAGTACATCAGGAACTGTTCCCCAGTGAGTCAGTACATCAGGAACTGTTCCCCAGTGAGAGTCAGTACATCAGGAACTGTTCCCCAGTGAGTCAGTACATCAGGAACTGTTCCCCAGTGAGAGTCAGTACATCAGAAACTGTTCCCCAGTGAGAGTCAGCACATCAGGAACTGTGCCCCAGTGAGTCAGTACATCAGGAACTGTGCCCCAGTGAGTCAGTACATCAGGAACTGTGCCCCAGTGAGAGTCAGTACATCAGGAACTGTGCCCCAGTGAGAGTCAGCACATCAGGAACTATTCCCCAGTGAGTCAGTACATCAGGAACTGTGCCCCAGTGAGTCAGTACATCAGGAACTGTTCCCCAGTGAGTCAGTACATCAGGAACTGTGCCCCAGTGAGAGTCAGTACATCAGGAACTGTTCCCCAGTGAGTCAGTACATCAGGAACTGTTCCCCAGTGAGTCAGTACATCAGGAACTGTTCCCCAGTGAGAGTCAGTACATCAGGAACTCTTCCCCAGTGAGTCAGTACATCAGGAACTGTTCCCCAGTGAGAGTCAGTACATCAGGAACTGTTCCCCAGTGAGAGTCAGTACATCAGAAACTGTTCCCCAGTGAGTCAGTACATCAGGAACTGTTCCCCAGTGAGTCAGAAAATCAGGAACTGTTCCCCAGTGAGTCAATACATCAGGAAATATTCCCCAGTGAGTCTGTACATCAGGAACTGTTCCCCAGTGAGTCAGTTCATCAGGAACTGTTCCCCAGTGTGTGAGTACATCAGGCACTGTTCCCCAGTGAGAGTCACTACATTAGGAACTCTTCCCCAGTGAGTCAGTACATCAGGAACTGTTCCCCAGTGAGACAGTACATCAGGAACTGTTCCCCAGTGAGAGTCAGTACATCAGGAACTGTTCCCCAGTGAGTCAGTACATCAGGAACTGTTCCCCAGTGAGAGTCAGTGCATCAGGAACTGTTCCCCAGTGAGTCAGTACATCAGGAACTGTTCCCCAGTGAGAGTCAGTACATCAGGAACTGTTCCCCAGTGAGTCAGTACATCAGGAACTGTTCCCCAGTGAGTCAGTACATCAGGAACTGTTCCCCAGTGAGTCAGTACATCAGGAACTGTTCCCCAGTGAGTCAGTACATCAGGAACTGTTCCCCAGTGAGTCAGTACATCAGGAACTGTTCCCCTGTGAGTCAGTACATCAGGAACTGTTCCCCCATGAGAGTCAGTACATCAGGAACTGTTCCCCAGTGAGAGTCAGTACATCAGGAACTGTTCCCCAGTGAGAGTCAGTACATCAGGATCTGTTCCCCAGTGAGTCAGTACATCAGGAAATATTTCCCAGTGAGAGTCAGTACATCAGAAACTGTTCCCCAGTGAGTCAGTACATCAGGAACTGTTCCCCAGTGAGTCAGTACATCAGGAATTGTTCCCCAGTGAGAGTCAGTACATCAGGAACTGTTCCCCAGTGAGAGTCAGTACATCGGGAACTGTTCCCCTGTGAGAGTCAGTACATCAGGAACTGTTCCCCAGTGAGTCAGTATATCAGGAACTGTTCCCCAGTGAGTCAGTACATCAGGAACTGTTCCCCAGTGAGAGTCAGTACATCGGGAACTGTTCCCCTGTGAGAGTCAGTACATCAGGAACTGTTCCCCAGTGAGTCAGTACATCAGGAACTGTTCCCCTGTGAGAGTCAGTACATCAGGAACTGTTCCCCAGTGAGAGTCAGTACATCAGGAACTGTTCCCCAGTGAGTCAGTACATCAGGAACTGTTCCCCAGTGAGAGTCAGTACATCGGGAACTGTTCCCCTGTGAGAGCCAGTACATCAGGAATTGTTCCCCAGTGAGAGTCAGCACATCAGGAACTGTTCCCCAGTGAGTCAGTACATCAGGAACTGTTCCCCAGTGAGAGTCAGTACATCAGGAACTGTTCCCCAGTGAGAGTCAGTACATCAGGAACTGTTCCCCAGTGAGTCAGTACATCAGGAACTGTTCCCCAGTGAGAGTCAGCACATCAGGAACTGTTCCCCAGTGAGAGTCAGTACATCAGAAACTGTTCCCCAGTGAGTCAGTACATCAGGAACTGTTCCCCAGTGAGAGTCAGTACATCAGGAACTGTTCCCCAGTGAGTCAGAAAATCAGGAACTGTTCCCCAGTGAGTCTGTACATCAGGAACTGTTCCCCAGTGAGTCAGTTCATCAGGAACTGTTCCCCAGTGAGTCAGTACATCAGGCACTGTTCCCCAGTGAGAGTCAGTACATTAGGAACTCTTCCCCAGTGAGTCAGTACATCAGGAACTGTTCCCCAGTGAGAGTCAGTACATCAGGAACTGTTCCCCAGTGAGAGTCAGTACATCAGGAACTGTTCCCCAGTGAGTCAGTACATCAGGAACTGTTCCCCAGTGAGTCAGTACATCAGGAACTGTTCCCCAGTGAGAGTCAGTACATCAGGAACTGTTCCCCAGTGAGAGTCAGTACATCAGGAACTGTTCCCCAGTGAGCGTCAGTACATCAGGAACTGTTCCCCAGTGAGAGTCAGTACATCAGGAACTGTTCCCCAGTGAGTCAGTACATCAGGAACTGTTCCCCAGTGAGAGTCAGTGCATCAGGAACTGTTCCCCAGTGAGTCAGTGCATCAGGAACTGTTCCCCAGTGAGTCAGTACATCAGGAACTGTTCCCCAGTGAGGGTCAGTACATCAGGAACTGTTCCCCAGTGAGAGTCAGTACAGCAGGAACTGTTCCCCAGTGAGTCAGTACATCAGGAACTGTTCCCCAGTGAGAGTCAGTACATCAGGATCTGTTCCCCAGTGAGAGTCAGTACATCAGGAACTGTTCCCCAGTGAGAGTCAGTACATCAGGAACTGTTCCCCAGTGAGAGTCAGTACATCAGGAACTGTTCCCCAGTGAGAGTCAGCACATCAGGAACTGTTCCCCAGTGAGTCAGTACATCAGGAACTGTTCCCCAGTGAGAGTCAGTACATCAGGAACTGTGCCCCAGTGAGTCAGTACATCAGGAACTGTTCCCCAGTGAGTCAGTACATCAGGAACTGTTCCCCAGTGAGAGTTAATACATCAGGAACTGTTCCCCAGTGAGTCAGTACATCAGGAACTGCTCCCCAGTGAGTCAGTACATCAGGAACTTTTCCCCAGTGAGTCACTATATCAGGAACTGTTCCCCAGTGAGAGTCAGTACATCAGGAACTGTTCCCCAGTGATTCAGTAGATCAGGAATTGTTCCCCAGTGAGTCAGTACAGCAGGAACTGTTCCCCAGTGAGAGTCAGTACATCAGGAACTGTTCCCCAGTGAGTCTGTACATCAGGAACTGTTCCCCAGTGAGAGTCAGTACATCAGGAACTGTTCCCCAGTGAGTCAGTACATCAGGAACTATTCCCCAGTGAGAGTCAGAACATCAGGAACTGTTCCCCAGTGATTCAGTAGATCAGGAACTGTTCCCCAGTGAGTCAGTACAGCAGGAACTGTTCCCCAGTGAGTCAGTACATCAGGAACTGTTCCCCAGTGAGAGTCAGTGCATCAGGAACTGTTCCCCAGTGAGTCAGTGCATCAGGAACTGTTCCCCAGTGAGTCAGTACATCAGGAACTGTGCCCCAGTGAGAGTCAGTACAGCAGGAACTGTTCCCCAGTGAGTCAGTACATCAGGAACTGTTCCCCAGTGAGAGTCAGTACATCAGAAACTGTTCCCCCATGAGAGTCAGTACATCAGGAACTGTTCCCCAGTGAGAGTCAGTACATCAGGAACTGTTCCCCCATGAGAGTCAGTACATCAGGAACTGTTCCCCAGTGAGAGTCAGTACATCAGGAACTGTTCCCCAGTGAGAGTCAGTACATCAGGATCTGTTCCCCAGTGAGAGTCAGTACATCAGGATCTGTTCCCCAGTGAGAGTTAGTACATCAGGAACTGTTCCCCAGTGAGAGTCAGTGCATCAGGAACTGTTCCCCAGTGAGAGTCAGTACATCGGGAACTGTTCCCCAGTGAGTCAGTACATCAGGAACTGTTCCCCAGTGAGAGTCAGTGCATCAGGAACTGTTCCCCAGTGAGAGTCAGTACATCGGGAACTGTTCCCCAGTGAGTCAGTACATCAGGAACTGTTCCCCAGTGAGTCAGTACATCAGGAACCGTTCCCCAGTGAGAATCAGTACATCAGGAACTGTTCCCCAGTGAGTCAGTACATCAGGTACTGTTCCCCAGTGTGAGTCAGTACATCATGAACTGTTCCCCAGTGAGCCAGTACATCAGGAACTGTTCCCCAGTGAGAGTCAGTACATCAGGAACTGTTCCCCAGTGAGAGTCAGTACATCAGGAACTGTTCCCCAGTGAGTCAGTACATCAGGAACTGTTCCCCAGTGAGAGTCAGTACATCAGGAACTGTTCCCCAGTGAGAGTCAGTACATCAGGAACTGTTCCCCAGTGAGAGTCAGTACATCAGGAACTGTTCCCCAGTGAGAGTCAGTACATCAGGAACTGTTCCCCAGTGAGAGTCAGTACATCAGGAACTGTTCCCCAGTGAGAGTCAGTACATCAGGAACTGTTCCCCAGTGAGAGTCAGTACATCAGGAACTGTTCCCCAGTGAGTCAGTACATCAGGAACTGTTCCCCAGTGAGTCAGTACATCAGGAACTGTTCCCCAGTGAGTCAGTACATCAGGAACTGTTCCCCAGTGAGAGTCAGTACATCAGGAACTGTTCCCCAGTGAGTCAGTACATCAGGAACTGTGCCCCAGTGAGAGTCAGTACATCAGGAACTGTTCCCCAGTGAGTCAGTACATCAGGAACTGTTCCCCAGTGAGAGTCAGCACATCAGGAACTGTTCCCCAGTGAGTCAGTACATAAGGAACTGTTCCCCAGTGAGAGTCAGTACATCAGAAACTGTTCCCCAGTGAGTCAGTACATCAGGAACTGTTCCCCAGTGAGTCAGTACATCAGGAACTGTTCCCCAGTGAGTCAGAAAATCAGGAACTGTTCCCCAGTGAGACAGTACATCAGGAACTGTTCCCCAGTGAGAGTCAGCACATCAGGAACTGTTCCCCAGTGAGTCAGTACATCAGGAACTGTTCCCCAGTGAGAGTCAGCACATCAGGAACTGTTCCCCAGTGAGAGTCAGTACATCAGAAACTGTTCCCCAGTGAGTCAGTACATCAGGAACTGTTCCCCAGTGAGTCAGTACATCAGGAACTGTTCCCCAGTGAGTCAGTACATCAGGAACTGTTCCCCAGTGAGTCAGTACATCAGGAACTGTTCCCCAGTGAGAGTCAGTGCATCAGGAACTGTTCCCCAGTGAGTCAGTACATCAGGAACTGTGCCCCAGTGAGAGTCAGTACAGCAGGAACTGTTCCCCAGTGAGTCAGTACATCAGGAACTGTTCCCCAGTGAGTCAGTACATCAGGAACTGTTCCCCAGTGAGAGTCAGTGCATCAGGAACTGTTCCCCAGTGAGTCAGTGCATCAGGAACTGTTCCCCAGTGAGTCAGTACATCAGGAACTGTTCCCCAGTGAGTCAGTACATCAGGAACTGTTCCCCAGTGAGAGTCAGTACATCAGGAACTGTTCCCCAGTGAGAGTCAGTACATCAGGAACTGTTCCCCAGTGAGTCAGTACATCAGGAACTGTTCCCCAGTGAGAGTCAGTACATCAGGAACTGTTCCCCAGTGAGAGTCAGTACAGCAGGAACTGTTCCCCAGTGAGAGTCAGTACATCAGGATCTGTTCCCCAGTGAGAGTCAGTACATCAGGAACTGTGCCCCAGTGAGTCAGTACATCAGGAACTGTGCCCCAGTGAGTCAGTACATCAGGAACTGTGCCCCAGTGAGAGTCAGTACATCAGGAACTGTTCCCCAGTGAGTCAGTACATCAGGAACTGTGCCCCAGTGAGTCAGTACATCAGGAACTGTGCCCCAGTGAGAGTCAGTACATCAGGAACTGTGCCCCAGTGAGAGTCAGCACATCAGGAACTGTTCCCCAGTGAGTCAGTACATCAGGAACTGTGCCCCAGTGAGTCAGTACATCAGGAACTGTTCCCCAGTGAGTCAGTACATCAGGAACTGTGCCCCAGTGAGAGTCAGTACATCAGGAACTGTTCCCCAGTGAGTCAGTACATCAGGAACTGTTCCCCAGTGAGTCAGTACATCAGGAACTGTTCCCCAGTGAGAGTCAGTACATCAGGAACTCTTCCCCAGTGAGTCAGTACATCAGGAACTGTTCCCCAGTGAGAGTCAGTACATCAGGAACTGTTCCCCAGTGAGAGTCAGTACATCAGAAACTGTTCCCCAGTGAGTCAGTACATCAGGAACTGTTCCCCAGTGAGTCAGAAAATCAGGAACTGTTCCCCAGTGAGTCAATACATCAGGAAATATTCCCCAGTGAGTCTGTACATCAGGAACTGTTCCCCAGTGAGTCAGTTCATCAGGAACTGTTCCCCAGTGAGTCAGTACATCAGGCACTGTTCCCCAGTGAGAGTCACTACATTAGGAACTCTTCCCCAGTGAGTCAGTACATCAGGAACTGTTCCCCAGTGAGACAGTACATCAGGAACTGTTCCCCAGTGAGAGTCAGTACATCAGGAACTGTTCCCCAGTGAGTCAGTACATCAGGAACTGTTCCCCAGTGAGAGTCAGTACATCAGGAACTGTTCCCCAGTGAGTCAGTACATCAGGAACTGTTCCCCAGTGAGAGTCAGTACATCAGGAACTGTTCCCCAGTGAGTCAGTACATCAGGAACTGTTCCCCAGTGAGTCAGTACATCAGGAACTGTTCCCCAGTGAGTCAGTACATCAGGAACTGTTCCCCAGTGAGTCAGTACATCAGGAACTGTTCCCCTGTGAGTCAGTACATCAGGAACTGTTCCCCCATGAGAGTCAGTACATCAGGAACTGTTCCCCAGTGAGAGTCAGTACATCAGGAACTGTTCCCCAGTGAGAGTCAGTACATCAGGATCTGTTCCCCAGTGAGTCAGTACATCAGGAACTGTTCCCCAGTGAGTCAGAAAATCATGAACTGTTCCCCAGTGAGTCAGTACATCAGGAACTGTTCCCCAGTGAGTCAGTACATCAGGAACTGTTCCCCAGTGAGAGTCAGTACATCAGGAACTGTTCCCCAGTGAGAGTCAGTACATCAGGAACTGTTCCCCAGTGAGAGTCAGTACATCAGGAACTGTTCCCCAGTGAGAGTCAGTACATCAGGAACTGTTCCCCAGTGAGAGTCAGTACATCAGGAACTGTTCCCCAGTGAGAGTCAGTACATCAGGAACTGTTCCCCAGTGAGAGTCAGTACATCAGGATCTGTTCCCCAGTGAGTCAGTACATCAGGAACTGTTCCCCAGTGAGAGTCAGTACATCAGGAACTGTTCCCCAGTGAGAGTCAGTACATCAGGAACTGTTCCCCAGTGAGAGTCAGTACATCAGGAACTGTTCCCCAGTGAGTCAGAAAATCAGGAACTGTTCCCCAGTGAGTCTGTACATCAGGAACTGTTCCCCAGTGAGTCAGTTCATCAGGAACTGTTCCCCAGTGAGTCAGTACATCAGGCACTGTTCCCCAGTGAGAGTCAGTACATTAGGAACTCTTCCCCAGTGAGTCAGTACATCAGGAACTGTTCCCCAGTGAGAGTCAGTACATCAGGAACTGTTCCCCAGTGAGAGTCAGTACATCAGGAACTGTTCCCCAGTGAGTCAGTACATCAGGAACTGTTCCCCAGTGAGAGTCAGCACATCAGGAACTGTTCCCCAGTGAGAGTCAGTACATCAGAAACTGTTCCCCAGTGAGTCAGTACATCAGGAACTGTTCCCCAGTGAGTCAGTACATCAGGAACTGTTCCCCAGTGAGAGTCAGTACATCAGGAACTGTTCCCCAGTGAGTCAGTACATCAGGAACTGTTCCCCAGTGAGAGTCAGTGCATCAGGAACTGTTCCCCAGTGAGTCAGTACATCAGGAACTGTTCCCCAGTGAGTCAGTACATCAGGAACTGTTCCCCAGTGAGAGTCAGTACATCAGGAACTGTTCCCCAGTGAGAGTCAGTACATCAGGAACTGTTCCCCAGTGAGTCAGTACATCAGGAACTGTTCCCCAGTGAGAGTCAGTACATCAGAAACTGTTCCCCAGTGAGTCAGTACATCAGGAACTGTTCCCCAGTGAGTCAGTACATCAGGAACTGTTCCCCAGTGGGAGTCAGTACATCAGGAACTGTTCCCCCATGAGAGTCAGTACATCAGGAACTGTTCCCCAGTGAGAGTCAGTACATCAGGAACTGTTCCCCAGTGAGAGTCAGTACATCAGGATCTGTTCCCCAGTGAGTCAGTACATCAGGAACTGTTCCCCAGTGAGAGTCAGTACATCAGGAACTGTTCCCCAGTGAGAGTCAGTACATCAGGAACTGTTCCCCAGTGAGTCAGTACATCAGGAACTGTTCCCCAGTGAGTCAGTACATCAGGAACTGTTCCCCAGTGAGTCAGTACATCAGGAACTGTTCCCCAGTGAGTCAGTACATCAGGAACTGTTCCCCAGTGAGTCAGTACATCAGGAACTGTTCCCCAGTGAGTCAGTACATCAGGAACTGTTCCCCAGTGAGAGTCAGTACATCAGGAACTGTTCCCCTGTGAGAGTCAGTACATCAGGAACTGTTCCCCAGTGAGAGTCAGTGCATCAGGAACTGTTCCCCAGTGAGAGTCAGTACATCAGGAACTGTTCCCCAGTGAGAGTCAGTGCATCAGGAACTGTTCCCCAGTGAGAGTCAGTACATCGGGAACTGTTCCCCGGTGAGTCAGTACATCAGGAACTGTTCCCCAGTGAGTCAGTACATCAGGAATTGTTCCCCAGTGAGTCAGTACATCAGGAACTGTTCCCCAGTGAGTCAGTACATCAGGAACTGTTCCCCAGTGAGTCAGTACATCAGGAACTGTTCCCCAGTGAGAGTCAGTACATCAGGAACTGTTCCCCAGTGAGTCAGTACATCAGGAACTGTTCCCCAGTGAGAGTCAGTACATCAGGAACTGTTCCCCAGTGAGAGTCAGTACATCAGGAACTGTTCCCCAGTGAGAGTCAGTACATCAGGAACTGTTCCCCAGTGAGTCAGTACATCAGGAACTGTTCCCCAGTGAGTCAGTACATCAGGAACTGTTCCCCAGTGAGAGTCAGTACATCAGGAACTGTTCCCCAGTGAGTCAGTACATCAGGAACTGTGCCCCAGTGAGAGTCAGTACATCAGGAACTGTTCCCCAGTGAGTCAGTACATCAGGAACTGTGCCCCAGTGAGAGTCAGTACATCAGGAACTGTTCCCCAGTGAGTCAGTACATCAGGAACTGTTCCCCAGTGAGTCAGTACATCAGGAACTGTTCCCCAGTGAGTCAGAAAATCAGGAACTGTTCCCCAGTGAGTCAATACATCAGGAAATATTCCCCAGTGAGTCTGTACATCAGGAACTGTTCCCCAGTGAGTCAGTTCATCAGGAACTGTTCCCCAGTGAGTCAGTACATCAGGCACTGTTCCCCAGTGAGTCAGTACATCAGGAACTGTTCCCCAGTGAGAGTCAGTACATCAGGAACTGTTCCCCAGTGAGTCAGTACATCAGGAACTGTTCCCCAGTGAGAGTCAGTACATCAGGAACTGTTCCCCAGTGAGTCAGTACATCAGGAACTGTTCCCCAGTGAGAGTCAGCACATCAGGAACTGTTCCCCAGTGAGAGTCAGTACATCAGGAACTGTTCCCCAGTGAGAGTCAGTACATCAGGAACTGTTCCCCAGTGAGTCAGTACATCAGGAACTGTTCCCCAGTGAGAGTCAGTGCATCAGGAACTGTTCCCCAGTGAGAGTCAGTACAGCAGGAACTGTTCCCCAGTGAGTCAGTACATCAGGAACTGTTCCCCAGTGAGAGTCAGTACATCAGGAACTGTTCCCCAGTGAGAGTCAGTACATCAGGAACTGTGCCCCAGTGAGTCAGTACATCAGGAACTGTTCCCCAGTGAGTCAGTACATCAGGAACTGTTCCCCAGTGAGAGTCAGAACATCAGGAACTGTTCCCCAGTGATTCAGTAGATCAGGAACTGTTCCCCAGTGAGTCAGTACATCAGGAACTATTCCCCAGTGAGAGTCAGAACATCAGGAACTGTTCCCCAGTGATTTAGTAGATCAGGAACTGTTCCCCAGTGAGTCTGTACATCAGGAACTGTTCCCCCATGAGAGTCAGTACATCAGGAACTGTTCCCCAGTGAGAGTCAGTACATCAGGAACTGTTCCCCAGTGAGAGTCAGTACATCAGGATCTGTTCCCCAGTGAGAGTCAGTACATCAGGATCTGTTCCCCAGTGAGAGTCAGTACATCAGGAACTGTTCCCCAGTGAGAGTCAGTGCATCAGGAACTGTTCCCCAGTGAGAGTCAGTACATCGGGAACTGTTCCCCGGTGAGTCAGTACATCAGGAACTGTTCCCCAGTGAGTCAGTACATCAGGAACTGTTCCCCAGTGAGAATCAGTACATCAGGAACTGTTCCCCAGTGAGTCAGTACATCAGGTACTGTTCCCCAGTGTGAGTCAGTACATCATGAACTGTTCCCCAGTGAGCCAGTACATCAGGAACTGTTCCCCAGTGAGAGTCAGTACATCAGGAACTGTTCCCCAGTGAGAGTCAGTACATCAGGAACTGTTCCCCAGTGAGCCAGTACATCAGGAACTGTACCCCAGTGAGAGTCAGTACATCAGGAACTGTTCCCCAGTGAGAGTCAGTACATCAGGAACTGTTCCCCAGTGAGAGTCAGTACATCAGGAACTGTTCCCCAGTGAGAGTCAGTACATCAGGAACTGTTCCCCAGTGAGAGTCAGTACATCAGGAACTGTTCCCCAGTGAGAGTCAGCACATCAGGAACTGTTCCCCAGTGAGAGTCAGTACATCAGAAACTGTTCCCCAGTGAGTCAGTACATCAGGAACTGTTCCCCAGTGAGTCAGTACATCAGGAACTGTTCCCCAGTGAGAGTCAGTACATCAGGAACTGTTCCCCAGTGAGAGTCAGTACATCAGGAACTGTTCCCCAGTGAGTCAGTGCATCAGGAACTGTTCCCCAGTGAGAGTCAGTACATCAGGAACTGTTCCCCAGTGAGAGTCAGTACATCAGGAACTGTTCCCCAGTGAGAGTCAGTACATCAGGAACTGTTCCCCAGTGAGAGTCAGTACATCAGGAAATATTCCCCAGTGAGTCAGTACATCAGGAACTGTTCCCCAGTGAGTCAGTGCATCAGGAACTGTTCCCCAGTGAGAGTCAGTACATCAGGAACTGTTCCCCAGTGAGAGTCAGTACATCAGGAACTGTTCCCCAGTGAGAGTCAGTACATCAGGAACTGTTCCCCAGTGAGAGTCAGTACATCAGGAACTGTTCCCCAGTGAGAGTCAGTACATCAGGAACTGTTCCCCAGTGAGAGTCAGCACATCAGGAACTGTTCCCCAGTGAGAGTCAGTACATCAGAAACTGTTCCCCAGTGAGTCAGTACATCAGGAACTGTTCCCCAGTGAGTCAGTACATCAGGAACTGTTCCCCAGTGAGAGTCAGTACATCAGGAACTGTTCCCCAGTGAGTCAGTACATCAGGAACTGTTCCCCAGTGAGAGTCAGTGCATCAGGAACTGTTCCCCAGTGAGTCAGTACATCAGGAACTGTTCCCCAGTGAGTCAGTACATCAGGAACTGTTCCCCAGTGAGAGTCAGTACATCAGGAACTGTTCCCCAGTGAGAGTCAGTACATCAGGAACTGTTCCCCAGTGAGTCAGTACATCAGGAACTGTTCCCCAGTGAGAGTCAGTACATCAGAAACTGTTCCCCAGTGGGAGTCAGTACATCAGGAACTGTTCCCCAGTGAGAGTCAGTACATCAGGAACTGTTCCCCAGTGAGAGTCAGTACATCAGGAACTGTTCCCCAGTGAGAGTCAGTACATCAGGATCTGTTCCCCAGTGAGTCAGTACATCAGGAACTGTTCCCCAGTGAGTCAGTACATCAGGAACTGTTCCCCAGTGAGTCAGTGCATCAGGAACTGTTCCCCAGTGAGAGTCAGTACATCAGGAACTGTTCCCCAGTGAGAGTCAGTACATCAGGAACTGTTCCCCAGTGAGTCAGTACATCAGGAACTGTTCCCCAGTGAGTCAGTACATCAGGAACTGTTCCCCAGTGAGAGTCAGTACATCAGGAACTGTTCCCCAGTGAGAGTCAGTACATCAGGAACTGTTCCCCAGTGAGTCAGTACATCAGGAACTGTTCCCCAGTGAGAGTCAGTACATCAGGATCAGTTCCCCTGTGAGAGTCAGTACATCAGGATCTGTTCCCCAGTGAGAGTCAGTACATCAGGAACTGTTCCCCAGTGAGAGTCAGTGCATCAGGAACTGTTCCCCAGTGAGAGTCAGTACATCAGGAACTGTTCCCCAGTGAGAGTCAGTACATCAGGATCTGTTCCCCAGTGAGTCAGTACATCAGGAACTGTTCCCCAGTGAGTCAGAAAATCATGAACTGTTCCCCAGTGAGTCAGTACATCAGGAACTGTTCCCCAGTGAGTCAGTACATCAGGAACTGTTCCCCAGTGAGAGTCAGTACATCAGGAACTGTTCCCCAGTGAGAGTCAGTACATCAGGAACTGTTCCCCAGTGAGAGTCAGTACATCAGGAACTGTTCCCCAGTGAGAGTCAGTACATCAGGAACTGTTCCCCAGTGAGAGTCAGTACATCAGGAACTGTTCCCCAGTGAGAGTCAGTACATCAGGAACTGTTCCCCAGTGAGAGTCAGTACATCAGGATCTGTTCCCCAGTGAGTCAGTACATCAGGAACTGTTCCCCAGTGAGAGTCAGTACATCAGGAACTGTTCCCCAGTGAGAGTCAGTACATCAGGAACTGTTCCCCAGTGAGAGTCAGTACATCAGGAACTGTTCCCCAGTGAGTCAGAAAATCAGGAACTGTTCCCCAGTGAGTCTGTACATCAGGAACTGTTCCCCAGTGAGTCAGTTCATCAGGAACTGTTCCCCAGTGAGTCAGTACATCAGGCACTGTTCCCCAGTGAGAGTCAGTACATTAGGAACTCTTCCCCAGTGAGTCAGTACATCAGGAACTGTTCCCCAGTGAGAGTCAGTACATCAGGAACTGTTCCCCAGTGAGTCAGTACATCAGGAACTGTTCCCCAGTGAGAGTCAGCACATCAGGAACTGTTCCCCAGTGAGAGTCAGTACATCAGAAACTGTTCCCCAGTGAGTCAGTACATCAGGAACTGTTCCCCAGTGAGTCAGTACATCAGGAACTGTTCCCCAGTGAGAGTCAGTACATCAGGAACTGTTCCCCAGTGAGTCAGTACATCAGGAACTGTTCCCCAGTGAGAGTCAGTGCATCAGGAACTGTTCCCCAGTGAGTCAGTACATCAGGAACTGTTCCCCAGTGAGTCAGTACATCAGGAACTGTTCCCCAGTGAGAGTCAGTACATCAGGAACTGTTCCCCAGTGAGAGTCAGTACATCAGGAACTGTTCCCCAGTGAGTCAGTACATCAGGAACTGTTCCCCAGTGAGAGTCAGTACATCAGAAACTGTTCCCCAGTGAGTCAGTACATCAGGAACTGTTCCCCAGTGAGTCAGTACATCAGGAACTGTTCCCCAGTGGGAGTCAGTACATCAGGAACTGTTCCCCCATGAGAGTCAGTACATCAGGAACTGTTCCCCAGTGAGAGTCAGTACATCAGGAACTGTTCCCCAGTGAGAGTCAGTACATCAGGATCTGTTCCCCAGTGAGTCAGTACATCAGGAACTGTTCCCCAGTGAGAGTCAGTACATCAGGAACTGTTCCCCAGTGAGAGTCAGTACATCAGGAACTGTTCCCCAGTGAGTCAGTACATCAGGAACTGTTCCCCAGTGAGTCAGTACATCAGGAACTGTTCCCCAGTGAGTCAGTACATCAGGAACTGTTCCCCAGTGAGTCAGTACATCAGGAACTGTTCCCCAGTGAGTCAGTACATCAGGAACTGTTCCCCAGTGAGTCAGTACATCAGGAACTGTTCCCCAGTGAGAGTCAGTACATCAGGAACTGTTCCCCTGTGAGAGTCAGTACATCAGGAACTGTTCCCCAGTGAGAGTCAGTGCATCAGGAACTGTTCCCCAGTGAGAGTCAGTACATCAGGAACTGTTCCCCAGTGAGAGTCAGTGCATCAGGAACTGTTCCCCAGTGAGAGTCAGTACATCGGGAACTGTTCCCCGGTGAGTCAGTACATCAGGAACTGTTCCCCAGTGAGTCAGTACATCAGGAATTGTTCCCCAGTGAGTCAGTACATCAGGAACTGTTCCCCAGTGAGTCAGTACATCAGGAACTGTTCCCCAGTGAGTCAGTACATCAGGAACTGTTCCCCAGTGAGAGTCAGTACATCAGGAACTGTTCCCCAGTGAGTCAGTACATCAGGAACTGTTCCCCAGTGAGAGTCAGTACATCAGGAACTGTTCCCCAGTGAGAGTCAGTACATCAGGAACTGTTCCCCAGTGAGAGTCAGTACATCAGGAACTGTTCCCCAGTGAGTCAGTACATCAGGAACTGTTCCCCAGTGAGTCAGTACATCAGGAACTGTTCCCCAGTGAGAGTCAGTACATCAGGAACTGTTCCCCAGTGAGTCAGTACATCAGGAACTGTGCCCCAGTGAGAGTCAGTACATCAGGAACTGTTCCCCAGTGAGTCAGTACATCAGGAACTGTGCCCCAGTGAGAGTCAGTACATCAGGAACTGTTCCCCAGTGAGAGTCAGTACATCAGGAACTGTTCCCCAGTGAGTCAGTACATCAGGAACTGTTCCCCAGTGAGTCAGAAAATCAGGAACTGTTCCCCAGTGAGTCAATACATCAGGAAATATTCCCCAGTGAGTCTGTACATCAGGAACTGTTCCCCAGTGAGTCAGTTCATCAGGAACTGTTCCCCAGTGAGTCAGTACATCAGGCACTGTTCCCCAGTGAGTCAGTACATCAGGAACTGTTCCCCAGTGAGAGTCAGTACATCAGGAACTGTTCCCCAGTGAGTCAGTACATCAGGAACTGTTCCCCAGTGAGAGTCAGTACATCAGGAACTGTTCCCCAGTGAGTCAGTACATCAGGAACTGTTCCCCAGTGAGAGTCAGCACATCAGGAACTGTTCCCCAGTGAGAGTCAGTACATCAGGAACTGTTCCCCAGTGAGAGTCAGTACATCAGGAACTGTTCCCCAGTGAGTCAGTACATCAGGAACTGTTCCCCAGTGAGAGTCAGTGCATCAGGAACTGTTCCCCAGTGAGAGTCAGTACAGCAGGAACTGTTCCCCAGTGAGTCAGTACATCAGGAACTGTTCCCCAGTGAGAGTCAGTACATCAGGAACTGTTCCCCAGTGAGAGTCAGTACATCAGGAACTGTGCCCCAGTGAGTCAGTACATCAGGAACTGTTCCCCAGTGAGTCAGTACATCAGGAACTGTTCCCCAGTGAGAGTCAGAACATCAGGAACTGTTCCCCAGTGATTCAGTAGATCAGGAACTGTTCCCCAGTGAGTCAGTACATCAGGAACTATTCCCCAGTGATTTAGTAGATCAGGAACTGTTCCCCAGTGAGTCTGTACATCAGGAACTGTTCCCCCATGAGAGTCAGTACATCAGGAACTGTTCCCCCATGAGAGTCAGTACATCAGGAACTGTTCCCCAGTGAGAGTCAGTACATCAGGATCTGTTCCCCAGTGAGAGTCAGTACATCAGGATCTGTTCCCCAGTGAGAGTCAGTACATCAGGAACTGTTCCCCAGTGAGAGTCAGTGCATCAGGAACTGTTCCCCAGTGAGAGTCAGTACATCGGGAACTGTTCCCCGGTGAGTCAGTACATCAGGAACTGTTCCCCAGTGAGTCAGTACATCAGGAACTGTTCCCCAGTGAGAATCAGTACATCAGGAACTGTTCCCCAGTGAGTCAGTACATCAGGTACTGTTCCCCAGTGTGAGTCAGTACATCATGAACTGTTCCCCAGTGAGCCAGTACATCAGGAACTGTTCCCCAGTGAGTCAGTACATCAGGAACTGTTCCCCAGTGAGAGTCAGTACATCAGGAACTGTTCCCCAGTGAGAGTCAGTACATCAGGAACTGTTCCCCAGTGAGCCAGTACATCAGGAACTGTACCCCAGTGAGAGTCAGTACATCAGGAACTGTTCCCCAGTGAGAGTCAGTACATCAGGAACTGTTCCCCAGTGAGAGTCAGTACATCAGGAACTGTTCCCCAGTGAGAGTCAGTACATCAGGAACTGTTCCCCAGTGAGAGTCAGTACATCAGGAACTGTTCCCCAGTGAGAGTCAGCACATCAGGAACTGTTCCCCAGTGAGAGTCAGTACATCAGAAACTGTTCCCCAGTGAGTCAGTACATCAGGAACTGTTCCCCAGTGAGTCAGTACATCAGGAACTGTTCCCCAGTGAGAGTCAGTACATCAGGAACTGTTCCCCAGTGAGAGTCAGTACATCAGGAACTGTTCCCCAGTGAGTCAGTGCATCAGGAACTGTTCCCCAGTGAGAGTCAGTACATCAGGAACTGTTCCCCAGTGAGAGTCAGTACATCAGGAACTGTTCCCCAGTGAGAGTCAGTACATCAGGAACTGTTCCCCAGTGAGAGTCAGTACATCAGGAAATATTCCCCAGTGAGTCAGTACATCAGGAACTGTTCCCCAGTGAGTCAGTGCATCAGGAACTGTTCCCCAGTGAGAGTCAGTACATCAGGAACTGTTCCCCAGTGAGAGTCAGTACATCAGGAACTGTTCCCCAGTGAGAGTCAGTACATCAGGAACTGTTCCCCAGTGAGAGTCAGTACATCAGGAACTGTTCCCCAGTGAGAGTCAGTACATCAGGAACTGTTCCCCAGTGAGAGTCAGCACATCAGGAACTGTTCCCCAGTGAGAGTCAGTACATCAGAAACTGTTCCCCAGTGAGTCAGTACATCAGGAACTGTTCCCCAGTGAGTCAGTACATCAGGAACTGTTCCCCAGTGAGAGTCAGTACATCAGGAACTGTTCCCCAGTGAGTCAGTACATCAGGAACTGTTCCCCAGTGAGAGTCAGTGCATCAGGAACTGTTCCCCAGTGAGTCAGTACATCAGGAACTGTTCCCCAGTGAGTCAGTACATCAGGAACTGTTCCCCAGTGAGAGTCAGTACATCAGGAACTGTTCCCCAGTGAGAGTCAGTACATCAGGAACTGTTCCCCAGTGAGTCAGTACATCAGGAACTGTTCCCCAGTGAGAGTCAGTACATCAGAAACTGTTCCCCAGTGGGAGTCAGTACATCAGGAACTGTTCCCCAGTGAGAGTCAGTACATCAGGAACTGTTCCCCAGTGAGAGTCAGTACATCAGGAACTGTTCCCCAGTGAGAGTCAGTACATCAGGATCTGTTCCCCAGTGAGTCAGTACATCAGGAACTGTTCCCCAGTGAGTCAGTACATCAGGAACTGTTCCCCAGTGAGTCAGTGCATCAGGAACTGTTCCCCAGTGAGAGTCAGTACATCAGGAACTGTTCCCCAGTGAGAGTCAGTACATCAGGAACTGTTCCCCAGTGAGTCAGTACATCAGGAACTGTTCCCCAGTGAGTCAGTACATCAGGAACTGTTCCCCAGTGAGAGTCAGTACATCAGGAACTGTTCCCCAGTGAGAGTCAGTACATCAGGAACTGTTCCCCAGTGAGTCAGTACATCAGGAACTGTTCCCCAGTGAGAGTCAGTACATCAGGATCAGTTCCCCTGTGAGAGTCAGTACATCAGGATCTGTTCCCCAGTGAGAGTCAGTACATCAGGAACTGTTCCCCAGTGAGAGTCAGTGCATCAGGAACTGTTCCCCAGTGAGAGTCAGTACATCGGGAACTGTTCCCCGGTGAGTCAGTACATCAGGAACTGTTCCCCAGTGAGTCAGTACATCAGGAACTGTTCCCCAGTGAGAATCAGTACATCAGGAACTGTTCCCCAGTGAGTCAGTACATCAGGAACTGTTCCCCAGTGTGAGTCAGTACATCATGAACTGTTCCCCAGTGAGCCAGTACATCAGGAACTGTTCCCCAGTGAGTCAGTACATCAGGAATTGTTCCCCAGTGAGTCAGTACATCAGGAACTGTTCCCCAGTGAGTCAGTACATCAGGAACTGTTCCCCAGTGAGTCAGTACATCAGGAACTGTTCCCCAGTGAGAGTCAGTACATCAGGAACTGTTCCCCAGTGAGTCAGTACATCAGGAACTGTTCCCCAGTGAGAGTCAGTACATCAGGAACTGTTCCCCAGTGAGAGTCAGTACATCAGGAACTGTTCCCCAGTGAGAGTCAGTACATCAGGAACTGTTCCCCAGTGAGTCAGTACATCAGGAACTGTTCCCCAGTGAGTCAGTACATCAGGAACTGTTCCCCAGTGAGAGTCAGTACATCAGGAACTGTTCCCCAGTGAGTCAGTTCATCAGGAACTGTTCCCCAGTGAGTCAGTACATCAGGCACTGTTCCCCAGTGAGTCAGTACATCAGGAACTGTTCCCCAGTGAGACAGTACATCAGGAACTGTTCCCCAGTGAGAGTCAGTACATCAGGAACTGTTCCCCAGTGAGTCAGTACATCAGGAACTGTTCCCCAGTGAGAGTCAGTACATCAGGAACTGTTCCCCAGTGAGTCAGTACATCAGGAACTGTTCCCCAGTGAGAGTCAGCACATCAGGAACTGTTCCCCAGTGAGAGTCAGTACATCAGGAACTGTTCCCCAGTGAGAGTCAGTACATCAGGAACTGTTCCCCAGTGAGTCAGTACATCAGGAACTGTTCCCCAGTGAGAGTCAGTGCATCAGGAACTGTTCCCCAGTGAGAGTCAGTACAGCAGGAACTGTTCCCCAGTGAGAGTCAGTACATCAGGAACTGTTCCCCAGTGAGTCAGTACATCAGGAACTGTTCCCCAGTGAGAGTCAGTACATCAGGAACTGTTCCCCAGTGAGAGTCAGTACATCAGGAACTGTTCCCCAGTGAGTCAGTACATCAGGAACTGTTTCCCAGTGAGTCAGTACATCAGGAACTGTGCCCCAGTGAGTCAGTACATCAGGAACTGTTCCCCAGTGAGAGTCAGTACATCAGGAACTGTTCCCCAGTGAGAGTCAGTACATCAGGAACTGTTCCCCAGTGAGAGTCAGTACATCAGGAACTGTTCCCCAGTGAGTCAGTACATCAGGAACTGTTCCCCAGTGAGAGTCAGTACATCAGGAACTGTTCCCCAGTGAGAGTCAGTACATCAGGAACTGTGCCCCAGTGAGTCAGTACATCAGGTACTGTTCCCCAGTGAGTCAGTACATCAGGAACTGTTCCCCAGTGACTCAGTACATCAGGAACTTTTCCCCAGTGAGTCAGTACATCAGGAACTGTTCCCCAGTGAGAGTCAGTACATCAGGAACTGTTCCCCAGTGAGTCAGTACATCAGGAACTGTTCCCCAGTGAGAGTCAGTACATCAGGAACTGTTCCCCAGTGAGAGTCAGTACATCAGGAACTGTTCCCCAGTGAGAGTCGGTACATCAAGAACTGTTCCCCAGTGAGTCTGTACATCAGGAACTGTTCCCCAGTGAGAGTCAGTACATCAGGAACTGTTCCCCAGTGATTCAGTAGATCAGGAACTGTTCCCCAGTGAGTCAGTGCATCAGGAACTGTGCCCCAGTGAGTCAGTGCATCAGGAACTGTTCCCCAGTGAGTCAGTACATCAGGAACTGTGCCCCAGTGAGAGTCAGTACAGCAGGAACTGTTCCCCAGTGAGTCAGTACATCAGGAACTGTTCCCCAGTGAGAGTCAGTACATCAGAAACTGTTCCCCCATGAGAGTCAGTACATCAGGAACTGTTCCCCAGTGAGAGTCAGTACATCAGGAACTGTTCCCCAGTGAGAGTCAGTACATCAGGATCTGTTCCCCAGTGAGAGTCAGTACATCAGGAACTGTTCCCCAGTGAGTCAGTACATCAGGAACTGTTCCCCAGTGAGTCAGTGCATCAGGAACTGTGCCCCAGTGAGTCAGTGCATCAGGAACTGTTCCCCAGTGAGTCAGTACATCAGGAACTGTGCCCCAGTGAGAGTCAGTACAGCAGGAACTGTTCCCCAGTGAGTCAGTACATCAGGAACTGTTCCCCAGTGAGAGTCAGTACATCAGGAACTGTTCCCCAGTGAGTCAGTACATCAGGAACTGTTCCCCAGTGAGAGTCAGTACATCAGGAACTGTTCCCCAGTGAGTCAGTACATCAGGAACTGTTCCCCAGTGAGAGTCAGCACATCAGGAACTGTTCCCCAGTGAGAGTCAGTACATCAGGAACTGTTCCCCAGTGAGAGTCAGTACATCAGGAACTGTTCCCCAGTGAGTCAGTACATCAGGAGCTGTTCCCCAGTGAGAGTCAGTGCATCAGGAACTGTTCCCCAGTGAGAGTCAGTACAGCAGGAACTGTTCCCCAGTGAGTCAGTACATCAGGAACTGTTCCCCAGTGAGAGTCAGTACATCAGGAACTGTTCCCCAGTGAGAGTCAGTACATCAGGAACTGTGCCCCAGTGAGTCAGTACATCAGGAACTGTTCCCCAGTGAGTCAGTACATCAGGAACTGTTCCCCAGTGAGAGTCAGAACATCAGGAACTGTTCCCCAGTGATTCAGTAGATCAGGAACTGTTCCCCAGTGAGTCAGTACATCAGGAACTGTTCCCCAGTGAGAGTCAGTACATCAGGAACTGTTCCCCAGTGAGTCAGTACATCAGGAACTGTTCCCCAGTGAGAGTCAGAACATCAGGAACTGTTCCCCAGTGAGTCAGTACATCAGGAACTATTCCCCAGTGAGAGACAGAACATCAGGAACTGTTCCCCAGTGATTTAGTAGATCAGGAACTGTTCCCCAGTGAGTCTGTACATCAGGAACTGTTCCCCCATGAGAGTCAGTACATCAGGAACTGTTCCCCAGTGAGAGTCAGTACATCAGGAACTGTTCCCCAGTGAGAGTCAGTACATCAGGATCTGTTCCCCAGTGAGAGTCAGTACATCAGGATCTGTTCCCCAGTGAGAGTCAGTACATCAGGAACTGTTCCCCAGTGAGAGTCAGTGCATCAGGAACTGTTCCCCAGTGAGAGTCAGTACATCGGGAACTGTTCCCCGGTGAGTCAGTACATCAGGAACTGTTCCCCAGTGAGTCAGTACATCAGGAACTGTTCCCCAGTGAGAATCAGTACATCAGGAACTGTTCCCCAGTGAGTCAGTACATCAGGTACTGTTCCCCAGTGTGAGTCAGTACATCATGAACTGTTCCCCAGTGAGCCAGTACATCAGGAACTGTTCCCCAGTGAGAGTCAGTACATCAGGAACTGTTCCCCAGTGAGAGTCAGTACATCAGAAACTGTTCCCCAGTCAGTCAGTACATCAGGAACTGTTCCCCAGTGAGAGTCAGTACATCAGGAACTGTTCCCAGTGAGAGTCAGTACATCAGGAACTGTTCCCCAGTGAGTCAGTGCATCAGGAACTGTTCCCCAGTGAGAGTCAGTACATCAGGAACTGTTCCCCAGTGAGAGTCAGTACATCAGGAACTGTTCCCCAGTGAGAGTCAGTACATCAGGAACTGTTCCCCAGTGAGAGTCAGTACATCAGGAAATATTCCCCAGTGAGTCAGTACATCAGGAACTGTTCCCCAGTGAGTCAGTACATCAGGAACTGTTCCCCAGTGAGAGTCAGTACATCAGGAACTGTTCCCCAGTGAGAGTCAGTACATCAGGAACTGTTCCCCAGTGAGAGTCAGTACATCAGGAACTGTTCCCCAGTGAGAGTCAGTACATCAGGAACTGTTCCCCAGTGAGAGTCAGTACATCAGGAACTGTTCCCCAGTGAGAGTCAGTACATCAGGAACTGTTCCCCAGTGAGAGTCAGCACATCAGGAACTGTTCCCCAGTGAGAGTCAGTACATCAGAAACTGTTCCCCAGTGAGTCAGTACATCAGGAACTGTTCCCCCATGAGAGTCAGTACATCAGGAACTGTTCCCCAGTGAGAGTCAGTACATCAGGAACTGTTCCCCAGTGAGAGTCAGTACATCAGGAACTGTTCCCCAGTGAGAGTCAGTACATCAGGATCTGTTCCCCAGTGAGAGTCAGTACATCAGGAACTGTTCCCCAGTGAGTCAGTACATCAGGAACTGTTCCCCAGTGAGTCAGTGCATCAGGAACTGTGCCCCAGTGAGTCAGTGCATCAGGAACTGTTCCCCAGTGAGTCAGTACATCAGGAACTGTGCCCCAGTGAGAGTCAGTACAGCAGGAACTGTTCCCCAGTGAGTCAGTACATCAGGAACTGTTCCCCAGTGAGAGTCAGCACATCAGGAACTGTTCCCCAGTGAGAGTCAGTACATCAGGAACTGTTCCCCAGTGAGTCAGTACATCAGGAACTGTTCCCCAGTAAGTCAGTGCATCAGGAACTGTGCCCGGAGTCAGTGCATCAGGAACTGTTCCCCAGTGAGGGAACTGGGCCCCAGTGGAGTCAGTACAGCAGGAACTGTTACCCAGTGAGTCAGTACATCTGGTTCCCAGTGAGAGTCAGTACATCAGGAACAGTTCCCAGTGAGTCAGTACATCAGGAACTGTTCCCCAGTGAGAGTCAGTACATCAGGAATTCCCAGTGAGTCAGTACATCAGGAACTGTGCCCCAGTGAGTCAGTACATCAGGAACTGTTCCCCAGTGAGAGTCAGTACATCAGGAACTGTTCCCCAGTGAGAGTCAGTACATCAGGAACTGTTCCCCAGTGAGAGTCAGTACATCAGGAACTGTTCCCCAGTGAGTCAGTACATCAGGAACTGTTCCCCAGTGAGAGTCAGTACATCAGGAACTGTTCCCCAGTGAGAGTCAGTACATCAGGAACTGTGCCCCAGTGAGTCAGTACATCAGGTACTGTTCCCCAGTGAGTCAGTACATCAGGAACTGTTCCCCAGTGACTCAGTACATCAGGAACTTTTCCCCAGTGAGTCAGTACATCAGGAACTGTTCCCCAGTGAGAGTCAGTACATCAGGAACTGTTCCCCAGTGAGTCAGTACATCAGGAACTGTTCCCCAGTGAGAGTCAGTACATCAGGAACTGTTCCCCAGTGAGAGTCAGTACATCAGGAACTGTTCCCCAGTGAGAGTCGGTACATCAAGAACTGTTCCCCAGTGAGTCTGTACATCAGGAACTGTTCCCCAGTGAGAGTCAGTACATCAGGAACTGTTCCCCAGTGATTCAGTAGATCAGGAACTGTTCCCCAGTGAGTCAGTGCATCAGGAACTGTGCCCCAGTGAGTCAGTGCATCAGGAACTGTTCCCCAGTGAGTCAGTACATCAGGAACTGTGCCCCAGTGAGAGTCAGTACAGCAGGAACTGTTCCCCAGTGAGTCAGTACATCAGGAACTGTTCCCCAGTGAGAGTCAGTACATCAGAAACTGTTCCCCCATGAGAGTCAGTACATCAGGAACTGTTCCCCAGTGAGAGTCAGTACATCAGGAACTGTTCCCCAGTGAGAGTCAGTACATCAGGATCTGTTCCCCAGTGAGAGTCAGTACATCAGGAACTGTTCCCCAGTGAGTCAGTACATCAGGAACTGTTCCCCAGTGAGTCAGTGCATCAGGAACTGTGCCCCAGTGAGTCAGTGCATCAGGAACTGTTCCCCAGTGAGTCAGTACATCAGGAACTGTGCCCCAGTGAGAGTCAGTACAGCAGGAACTGTTCCCCAGTGAGTCAGTACATCAGGAACTGTTCCCCAGTGAGAGTCAGTACATCAGGAACTGTTCCCCAGTGAGTCAGTACATCAGGAACTGTTCCCCAGTGAGAGTCAGTACATCAGGAACTGTTCCCCAGTGAGTCAGTACATCAGGAACTGTTCCCCAGTGAGAGTCAGCACATCAGGAACTGTTCCCCAGTGAGAGTCAGTACATCAGGAACTGTTCCCCAGTGAGAGTCAGTACATCAGGAACTGTTCCCCAGTGAGTCAGTACATCAGGAGCTGTTCCCCAGTGAGAGTCAGTGCATCAGGAACTGTTCCCCAGTGAGAGTCAGTACAGCAGGAACTGTTCCCCAGTGAGTCAGTACATCAGGAACTGTTCCCCAGTGAGAGTCAGTACATCAGGAACTGTTCCCCAGTGAGAGTCAGTACATCAGGAACTGTGCCCCAGTGAGTCAGTACATCAGGAACTGTTCCCCAGTGAGTCAGTACATCAGGAACTGTTCCCCAGTGAGAGTCAGAACATCAGGAACTGTTCCCCAGTGATTCAGTAGATCAGGAACTGTTCCCCAGTGAGTCAGTACATCAGGAACTGTTCCCCAGTGAGAGTCAGTACATCAGGAACTGTTCCCCAGTGAGTCAGTACATCAGGAACTGTTCCCCAGTGAGAGTCAGAACATCAGGAACTGTTCCCCAGTGAGTCAGTACATCAGGAACTATTCCCCAGTGAGAGACAGAACATCAGGAACTGTTCCCCAGTGATTTAGTAGATCAGGAACTGTTCCCCAGTGAGTCTGTACATCAGGAACTGTTCCCCCATGAGAGTCAGTACATCAGGAACTGTTCCCCAGTGAGAGTCAGTACATCAGGAACTGTTCCCCAGTGAGAGTCAGTACATCAGGATCTGTTCCCCAGTGAGAGTCAGTACATCAGGATCTGTTCCCCAGTGAGAGTCAGTACATCAGGAACTGTTCCCCAGTGAGAGTCAGTGCATCAGGAACTGTTCCCCAGTGAGAGTCAGTACATCGGGAACTGTTCCCCGGTGAGTCAGTACATCAGGAACTGTTCCCCAGTGAGTCAGTACATCAGGAACTGTTCCCCAGTGAGAATCAGTACATCAGGAACTGTTCCCCAGTGAGTCAGTACATCAGGTACTGTTCCCCAGTGTGAGTCAGTACATCATGAACTGTTCCCCAGTGAGCCAGTACATCAGGAACTGTTCCCCAGTGAGAGTCAGTACATCAGGAACTGTTCCCCAGTGAGAGTCAGTACATCAGAAACTGTTCCCCAGTCAGTCAGTACATCAGGAACTGTTCCCCAGTGAGAGTCAGTACATCAGGAACTGTTCCCAGTGAGAGTCAGTACATCAGGAACTGTTCCCCAGTGAGTCAGTGCATCAGGAACTGTTCCCCAGTGAGAGTCAGTACATCAGGAACTGTTCCCCAGTGAGAGTCAGTACATCAGGAACTGTTCCCCAGTGAGAGTCAGTACATCAGGAACTGTTCCCCAGTGAGAGTCAGTACATCAGGAAATATTCCCCAGTGAGTCAGTACATCAGGAACTGTTCCCCAGTGAGTCAGTACATCAGGAACTGTTCCCCAGTGAGAGTCAGTACATCAGGAACTGTTCCCCAGTGAGAGTCAGTACATCAGGAACTGTTCCCCAGTGAGAGTCAGTACATCAGGAACTGTTCCCCAGTGAGAGTCAGTACATCAGGAACTGTTCCCCAGTGAGAGTCAGTACATCAGGAACTGTTCCCCAGTGAGAGTCAGTACATCAGGAACTGTTCCCCAGTGAGAGTCAGCACATCAGGAACTGTTCCCCAGTGAGAGTCAGTACATCAGAAACTGTTCCCCAGTGAGTCAGTACATCAGGAACTGTTCCCCCATGAGAGTCAGTACATCAGGAACTGTTCCCCAGTGAGAGTCAGTACATCAGGAACTGTTCCCCAGTGAGAGTCAGTACATCAGGAACTGTTCCCCAGTGAGAGTCAGTACATCAGGATCTGTTCCCCAGTGAGAGTCAGTACATCAGGAACTGTTCCCCAGTGAGTCAGTACATCAGGAACTGTTCCCCAGTGAGTCAGTGCATCAGGAACTGTGCCCCAGTGAGTCAGTGCATCAGGAACTGTTCCCCAGTGAGTCAGTACATCAGGAACTGTGCCCCAGTGAGAGTCAGTACAGCAGGAACTGTTCCCCAGTGAGTCAGTACATCAGGAACTGTTCCCCAGTGAGAGTCAGTACATCAGGAACTGTTCCCCAGTGAGTCAGTACATCAGGAACTGTTCCCCAGTGAGAGTCAGTACATCAGGAACTGTTCCCCAGTGAGTCAGTACATCAGGAACTGTTCCCCAGTGAGAGTCAGCACATCAGGAACTGTTCCCCAGTGAGAGTCAGTACATCAGGAACTGTTCCCCAGTGAGAGTCAGTACATCAGGAACTGTTCCCCAGTGAGTCAGTACATCAGGAACTGTTCCCCAGTGAGAGTCAGTGCATCAGGAACTGTTCCCCAGTGAGAGTCAGTACAGCAGGAACTGTTCCCCAGTGAGTCAGTACATCAGGAACTGTTCCCCAGTGAGAGTCAGTACATCAGGAACTGTTCCCCAGTGAGAGTCAGTACATCAGGAACTGTGCCCCAGTGAGTCAGTACATCAGGAACTGTTCCCCAGTGAGTCAGTACATCAGGAACTGTTCCCCAGTGAGAGTCAGAACATCAGGAACTGTTCCCCAGTGATTCAGTAGATCAGGAACTGTTCCCCAGTGAGTCAGTACATCAGGAACTGTTCCCCAGTGAGAGTCAGTACATCAGGAACTGTTCCCCAGTGAGTCAGTACATCAGGAACTGTTCCCCAGTGAGAGTCAGAACATCAGGAACTGTTCCCCAGTGAGTCAGTACATCAGGAACTATTCCCCAGTGAGAGACAGAACATCAGGAACTGTTCCCCAGTGATTTAGTAGATCAGGAACTGTTCCCCAGTGAGTCTGTACATCAGGAACTGTTCCCCCATGAGAGTCAGTACATCAGGAACTGTTCCCCAGTGAGAGTCAGTACATCAGGAACTGTTCCCCAGTGAGAGTCAGTACATCAGGATCTGTTCCCCAGTGAGAGCCAGTACATCAGGATCTGTTCCCCAGTGAGAGTCAGTACATCAGGAACTGTTCCCCAGTGAGAGTCAGTGCATCAGGAACTGTTCCCCAGTGAGAGTCAGTACATCAGGAACTGTTCCCCAGTGAGAGTCAGTACATCAGGAACTGTTCCCCAGTGAGAGTCAGTACATCAGGAACTGTTCCCCAGTGAGTCAGTGCATCAGGAACTGTTCCCCAGTGAGAGTCAGTACATCAGGAACTGTTCCCCAGTGAGAGTCAGTACATCAGGAACTGTTCCCCAGTGAGAGTCAGTACATCAGGAACTGTTCCCCAGTGAGAGTCAGTACATCAGGAAATATTCCCCAGTGAGTCAGTACATCAGGAACTGTTCCCCAGTGAGTCAGTGCATCAGGAACTGTTCCCCAGTGAGAGTCAGTACATCAGGAACTGTTCCCCAGTGAGTCAGTACATCAGGAACTGTTCCCCAGTGAGTCAGTACATCAGGAACTGTTCCCCAGTGAGAGTCAGTACATCAGGAACTGTTCCCCAGTGAGAGTCAGTACATCAGGAACTGTTCCCCAGTGAGAGTCAGTACATCAGGAACTGTTCCCCAGTGAGAGTCAGTACATCAGGAACTGTTCCCCAGTGAGAGTCAGTACATCAGGAACTGTTCCCCAGTGAGAGTCAGTACATCAGGAACTGTTCCCCAGTGAGAGTCAGCACATCAGGAACTGTTCCCCAGTGAGAGTCAGTACATCAGAAACTGTTCCCCAGTGAGTCAGTACATCAGGAACTGTTCCCCAGTGAGTCAGTACATCAGGAACTGTTCCCCAGTGAGAGTCAGTACATCAGGCACTGTTCCCCAGTGAGTCAGTACATCAGGAACTGTTCCCCAGTGAGAGTCAGTACATCAGGAACTGTTCCCAGTGAGAGTCAGTACATCAGGAACTGTTCCCCAGTGAGTCAGTGCATCAGGAACTGTTCCCCAGTGAGAGTCAGTACATCAGGAACTGTTCCCCAGTGAGAGTCAGTACATCAGGAACTGTTCCCCAGTGAGAGTCAGTACATCAGGAACTGTTCCCCAGTGAGAGTCAGTACATCAGGAAATATTCCCCAGTGAGTCAGTACATCAGGAACTGTTCCCCAGTGAGTCAGTACATCAGGAACTGTTCCCCAGTGAGAGTCAGTACATCAGGAACTGTTCCCCAGTGAGAGTCAGTACATCAGGAACTGTTCCCCAGTGAGAGTCAGTACATCAGGAACTGTTCCCCAGTGAGAGTCAGTACATCAGGAACTGTTCCCCAGTGAGAGTCAGTACATCAGGAACTGTTCCCCAGTGAGAGTCAGTACATCAGGAACTGTTCCCCAGTGAGAGTCAGCACATCAGGAACTGTTCCCCAGTGAGAGTCAGTACATCAGAAACTGTTCCCCAGTGAGTCAGTACATCAGGAACTGTTCCCCCATGAGAGTCAGTACATCAGGAACTGTTCCCCAGTGAGAGTCAGTACATCAGGAACTGTTCCCCAGTGAGAGTCAGTACATCAGGAACTGTTTCCCAGTGAGAGTCAGTACATCAGGATCTGTTCCCCAGTGAGAGTCAGTACATCAGGAACTGTTCCCCAGTGAGTCAGTACATCAGGAACTGTTCCCCAGTGAGTCAGTGCATCAGGAACTGTGCCCCAGTGAGTCAGTGCATCAGGAACTGTTCCCCAGTGAGTCAGTACATCAGGAACTGTTCCCCAGTGAGAGTCAGTACATCAGGAACTGTTCCCCAGTGAGTCAGTACATCAGGAACTGTTCCCCAGTGAGAGTCAGCACATCAGGAACTGTTCCCCAGTGAGAGTCAGTACATCAGGAACTGTTCCCCAGTGAGAGTCAGTACATCAGGAACTGTTCCCCAGTGAGTCAGTACATCAGGAACTGTTCCCCAGTGAGAGTCAGTGCATCAGGAACTGTTCCCCAGTGAGAGTCAGTACAGCAGGAACTGTTCCCCAGTGAGTCAGTACATCAGGAACTGTTCCCCAGTGAGAGTCAGTACATCAGGAACTGTTCCCCAGTGAGAGTCAGTACATCAGGAACTGTGCCCCAGTGAGTCAGTACATCAGGAACTGTTCCCCAGTGAGTCAGTACATCAGGAACTGTTCCCCAGTGAGAGTCAGAACATCAGGAACTGTTCCCCAGTGATTCAGTAGATCAGGAACTGTTCCCCAGTGAGTCAGTACATCAGGAACTGTTCCCCAGTGAGAGTCAGTACATCAGGAACTGTTCCCCAGTGAGTCAGTACATCAGGAACTGTTCCCCAGTGAGAGTCAGAACATCAGGAACTGTTCCCCAGTGAGTCAGTACATCAGGAACTATTCCCCAGTGAGAGACAGAACATCAGGAACTGTTCCCCAGTGATTTAGTAGATCAGGAACTGTTCCCCAGTGAGTCTGTACATCAGGAACTGTTCCCCCATGAGAGTCAGTACATCAGGAACTGTTCCCCAGTGAGAGTCAGTACATCAGGAACTGTTCCCCAGTGAGAGTCAGTACATCAGGATCTGTTCCCCAGTGAGAGCCAGTACATCAGGATCTGTTCCCCAGTGAGAGTCAGTACATCAGGAACTGTTCCCCAGTGAGAGTCAGTGCATCAGGAACTGTTCCCCAGTGAGAGTCAGTACATCAGGAACTGTTCCCCAGTGAGAGTCAGTACATCAGGAACTGTTCCCCAGTGAGAGTCAGTACATCAGGAACTGTTCCCCAGTGAGTCAGTGCATCAGGAACTGTTCCCCAGTGAGAGTCAGTACATCAGGAACTGTTCCCCAGTGAGAGTCAGTACATCAGGAACTGTTCCCCAGTGAGAGTCAGTACATCAGGAACTGTTCCCCAGTGAGAGTCAGTACATCAGGAAATATTCCCCAGTGAGTCAGTACATCAGGAACTGTTCCCCAGTGAGTCAGTGCATCAGGAACTGTTCCCCAGTGAGAGTCAGTACATCAGGAACTGTTCCCCAGTGAGTCAGTACATCAGGAACTGTTCCCCAGTGAGTCAGTACATCAGGAACTGTTCCCCAGTGAGAGTCAGTACATCAGGAACTGTTCCCCAGTGAGAGTCAGTACATCAGGAACTGTTCCCCAGTGAGAGTCAGTACATCAGGAACTGTTCCCCAGTGAGAGTCAGTACATCAGGAACTGTTCCCCAGTGAGAGTCAGTACATCAGGAACTGTTCCCCAGTGAGAGTCAGTACATCAGGAACTGTTCCCCAGTGAGAGTCAGCACATCAGGAACTGTTCCCCAGTGAGAGTCAGTACATCAGAAACTGTTCCCCAGTGAGTCAGTACATCAGGAACTGTTCCCCAGTGAGTCAGTACATCAGGAACTGTTCCCCAGTGAGAGTCAGTACATCAGGCACTGTTCCCCAGTGAGTCAGTACATCAGGAACTGTTCCCCAGTGAGAGTCAGTGCATCAGGAACTGTTCCCCAGTGAGTCAGTACATCAGGAACTGTTCCCCAGTGAGTCAGTACATCAGGAACTGTTCCCCAGTGAGAGTCAGTACATCAGGAACTGTTCCCCAGTGAGAGTCAGTACATCAGGAACTGTTCCCCAGTGAGTCAGTACATCAGGAACTGTTCCCCAGTGAGAGTCAGTACATCAGGAACTGTTCCCCAGTGAGAGTCAGTACATCAGGAACTGTTCCCCAGTGAGAGTCAGTACATCAGGATCTGTTCCCCAGTGAGAGTCAGTACATCAGGCACTGTTCCCCAGTGAGAGTCAGTACATCAGGAACTGTTCCCCAGTGAGAGTCAGTGCATCAGGAACTGTTCCCCAGTGAGAGTCAGTACATCGGGAACTGTTCCCCGGTGAGTCAGTACATCAGGAACTGTTCCCCAGTGAGTCAGTACATCAGGAACTGTTCCCCAGTGAGAATCAGTACATCAGGAACTGTTCCCCAGTGAGTCAGTACATCAGGTACTGTTCCCCAGTGTGAGTCAGTACATCATGAACTGTTCCCCAGTGAGCCAGTACATCAGGAACTGTTCCCCAGTGAGAGTCAGTACATCAGGAACTGTTCCCCAGTGAGAGTCAGTACATCAGAAACTGTTCCCCAGTGAGTCAGTACATCAGGAACTGTTCCCCAGTGAGAGTCAGTACATCAGGAACTGTTCCCAGTGAGAGTCAGTACATCAGGAACTGTTCCCCAGTGAGTCAGTGCATCAGGAACTGTTCCCCAGTGAGAGTCAGTACATCAGGAACTGTTCCCCAGTGAGAGTCAGTACATCAGGAACTGTTCCCCAGTGAGAGTCAGTACATCAGGAACTGTTCCCCAGTGAGAGTCAGTACATCAGGAAATATTCCCCAGTGAGTCAGTACATCAGGAACTGTTCCCCAGTGAGTCAGTACATCAGGAACTGTTCCCCAGTGAGAGTCAGTACATCAGGAACTGTTCCCCAGTGAGAGTCAGTACATCAGGAACTGTTCCCCAGTGAGAGTCAGTACATCAGGAACTGTTCCCCAGTGAGAGTCAGTACATCAGGAACTGTTCCCCAGTGAGAGTCAGTACATCAGGAACTGTTCCCCAGTGAGAGTCAGTACATCAGGAACTGTTCCCCAGTGAGAGTCAGCACATCAGGAACTGTTCCCCAGTGAGAGTCAGTACATCAGAAACTGTTCCCCAGTGAGTCAGTACATCAGGAACTGTTCCCCCATGAGAGTCAGTACATCAGGAACTGTTCCCCAGTGAGAGTCAGTACATCAGGAACTGTTCCCCAGTGAGAGTCAGTACATCAGGAACTGTTCCCCAGTGAGAGTCAGTACATCAGGATCTGTTCCCCAGTGAGAGTCAGTACATCAGGAACTGTTCCCCAGTGAGTCAGTACATCAGGAACTGTTCCCCAGTGAGTCAGTGCATCAGGAACTGTGCCCCAGTGAGTCAGTGCATCAGGAACTGTTCCCCAGTGAGTCAGTACATCAGGAACTGTTCCCCAGTGAGAGTCAGTACATCAGGAACTGTTCCCCAGTGAGTCAGTACATCAGGAACTGTTCCCCAGTGAGAGTCAGCACATCAGGAACTGTTCCCCAGTGAGAGTCAGTACATCAGGAACTGTTCCCCAGTGAGAGTCAGTACATCAGGAACTGTTCCCCAGTGAGTCAGTACATCAGGAACTGTTCCCCAGTGAGAGTCAGTGCATCAGGAACTGTTCCCCAGTGAGAGTCAGTACAGCAGGAACTGTTCCCCAGTGAGTCAGTACATCAGGAACTGTTCCCCAGTGAGAGTCAGTACATCAGGAACTGTTCCCCAGTGAGAGTCAGTACATCAGGAACTGTGCCCCAGTGAGTCAGTACATCAGGAACTGTTCCCCAGTGAGTCAGTACATCAGGAACTGTTCCCCAGTGAGAGTCAGAACATCAGGAACTGTTCCCCAGTGATTCAGTAGATCAGGAACTGTTCCCCAGTGAGTCAGTACATCAGGAACTGTTCCCCAGTGAGAGTCAGTACATCAGGAACTGTTCCCCAGTGAGTCAGTACATCAGGAACTGTTCCCCAGTGAGAGTCAGAACATCAGGAACTGTTCCCCAGTGAGTCAGTACATCAGGAACTATTCCCCAGTGAGAGACAGAACATCAGGAACTGTTCCCCAGTGATTTAGTAGATCAGGAACTGTTCCCCAGTGAGTCTGTACATCAGGAACTGTTCCCCCATGAGAGTCAGTACATCAGGAACTGTTCCCCAGTGAGAGTCAGTACATCAGGAACTGTTCCCCAGTGAGAGTCAGTACATCAGGATCTGTTCCCCAGTGAGAGCCAGTACATCAGGATCTGTTCCCCAGTGAGAGTCAGTACATCAGGAACTGTTCCCCAGTGAGAGTCAGTGCATCAGGAACTGTTCCCCAGTGAGAGTCAGTACATCAGGAACTGTTCCCCAGTGAGAGTCAGTACATCAGGAACTGTTCCCCAGTGAGAGTCAGTACATCAGGAACTGTTCCCCAGTGAGTCAGTGCATCAGGAACTGTTCCCCAGTGAGAGTCAGTACATCAGGAACTGTTCCCCAGTGAGAGTCAGTACATCAGGAACTGTTCCCCAGTGAGAGTCAGTACATCAGGAACTGTTCCCCAGTGAGAGTCAGTACATCAGGAAATATTCCCCAGTGAGTCAGTACATCAGGAACTGTTCCCCAGTGAGTCAGTGCATCAGGAACTGTTCCCCAGTGAGAGTCAGTACATCAGGAACTGTTCCCCAGTGAGTCAGTACATCAGGAACTGTTCCCCAGTGAGTCAGTACATCAGGAACTGTTCCCCAGTGAGAGTCAGTACATCAGGAACTGTTCCCCAGTGAGAGTCAGTACATCAGGAACTGTTCCCCAGTGAGAGTCAGTACATCAGGAACTGTTCCCCAGTGAGAGTCAGTACATCAGGAACTGTTCCCCAGTGAGAGTCAGTACATCAGGAACTGTTCCCCAGTGAGAGTCAGTACATCAGGAACTGTTCCCCAGTGAGAGTCAGCACATCAGGAACTGTTCCCCAGTGAGAGTCAGTACATCAGAAACTGTTCCCCAGTGAGTCAGTACATCAGGAACTGTTCCCCAGTGAGTCAGTACATCAGGAACTGTTCCCCAGTGAGAGTCAGTACATCAGGCACTGTTCCCCAGTGAGTCAGTACATCAGGAACTGTTCCCCAGTGAGAGTCAGTGCATCAGGAACTGTTCCCCAGTGAGTCAGTACATCAGGAACTGTTCCCCAGTGAGTCAGTACATCAGGAACTGTTCCCCAGTGAGAGTCAGTACATCAGGAACTGTTCCCCAGTGAGAGTCAGTACATCAGGAACTGTTCCCCAGTGAGTCAGTACATCAGGAACTGTTCCCCAGTGAGAGTCAGTACATCAGAAACTGTTCCCCAGTGGGAGTCAGTACATCAGGAACTGTTCCCCAGTGAGAGTCAGTACATCAGGAACTGTTCCCCAGTGAGAGTCAGTACATCAGGAACTGTTCCCCAGTGAGAGTCAGTACATCAGGATCTGTTCCCCAGTGAGTCAGTACATCAGGAACTGTTCCCCAGTGAGTCAGTACATCAGGAACTGTTCCCCAGTGAGTCAGTACATCAGGAACTGTTCCCCAGTGAGAGTCAGTACATCAGGAACTGTTCCCCAGTGAGAGTCAGTACATCAGGAACTGTTCCCCAGTGAGTCAGTACATCAGGAACTGTTCCCCAGTGAGTCAGTACATCAGGAACTGTTCCCCAGTGAGAGTCAGTACATCAGGAACTGTTCCCCAGTGAGAGTCAGTACATCAGGAACTGTTCCCCAGTGAGTCAGTACATCAGGAACTGTTCCCCAGTGAGAGTCAGTACATCAGGATCAGTTCCCCTGTGAGAGTCAGTACATCAGGATCTGTTCCCCAGTGAGAGTCAGTACATCAGGAACTGTTCCCCAGTGAGAGTCAGTGCATCAGGAACTGTTCCCCAGTGAGAGTCAGTACATCGGGAACTGTTCCCCGGTGAGTCAGTACATCAGGAACTGTTCCCCAGTGAGTCAGTACATCAGGAACTGTTCCCCAGTGAGAATCAGTACATCAGGAACTGTTCCCCAGTGAGTCAGTACATCAGGAACTGTTCCCCAGTGAGTCAGTACATCAGGAACTGTTCCCCAGTGAGAGTCAGTACATCAGGATCAGTTCCCCTGTGAGAGTCAGTACATCAGGATCTGTTCCCCAGTGAGAGTCAGTACATCAGGAACTGTTCCCCAGTGAGAGTCAGTGCATCAGGAACTGTTCCCCAGTGAGAGTCAGTACATCGGGAACTGTTCCCCGGTGAGTCAGTACATCAGGAACTGTTCCCCAGTGAGTCAGTACATCAGGAACTGTTCCCCAGTGAGAATCAGTACATCAGGAACTGTTCCCCAGTGAGTCAGTACATCAGGAACTGTTCCCCAGTGTGAGTCAGTACATCATGAACTGTTCCCCAGTGAGCCAGTACATCAGGAACTGTTCCCCAGTGAGTCAGTACATCAGGAATTGTTCCCCAGTGAGTCAGTACATCAGGAACTGTTCCCCAGTGAGTCAGTACATCAGGAACTGTTCCCCAGTGAGAGTCAGTACATCAGGAACTGTTCCCCAGTGAGTCAGTTCATCAGGAACTGTTCCCCAGTGAGTCAGTACATCAGGCACTGTTCCCCAGTGAGTCAGTACATCAGGAACTGTTCCCCAGTGAGACAGTACATCAGGAACTGTTCCCCAGTGAGAGTCAGTACATCAGGAACTGTTCCCCAGTGAGTCAGTACATCAGGAACTGTTCCCCAGTGAGAGTCAGTACATCAGGAACTGTTCCCCAGTGAGAGTCAGTACATCAGGAACTGTTCCCCAGTGAGTCAGTACATCAGGAACTGTTCCCCAGTGAGAGTCAGCACATCAGGAACTGTTCCCCAGTGAGAGTCAGTACATCAGGAACTGTTCCCCAGTGAGAGTCAGTACATCAGGAACTGTTCCCCAGTGAGTCAGTACATCAGGAACTGTTCCCCAGTGAGAGTCAGTGCATCAGGAACTGTTCCCCAGTGAGAGTCAGTACAGCAGGAACTGTTCCCCAGTGAGAGTCAGTACATCAGGAACTGTTCCCCAGTGAGTCAGTACATCAGGAACTGTTCCCCAGTGAGAGTCAGTACATCAGGAACTGTTCCCCAGTGAGAGTCAGTACATCAGGAACTGTTCCCCAGTGAGTCAGTACATCAGGAACTGTTCCCCAGTGAGAGTCAGTACATCAGGAACTGTTCCCCAGTGAGAGTCAGTACATCAGGAACTGTTCCCCAGTGAGAGTCAGTACATCAGGAACTGTTCCCCAGTGAGTCAGTACATCAGGAACTGTTCCCCAGTGAGAGTCAGTACATCAGGAACTGTTCCCCAGTGAGAGTCAGTACATCAGGAACTGTGCCCCAGTGAGTCAGTACATCAGGAACTGTTCCCCAGTGAGTCAGTACATCAGGAACTGTTCCCCAGTGACTCAGTACATCAGGAACTTTTCCCCAGTGAGTCAGTACATCAGGAACTGTTCCCCAGTGAGAGTCAGTACATCAGGAACTGTTCCCCAGTGAGTCAGTACATCAGGAACTATTCCCCAGTGAGAGTCAGTACATCAGGAACTGTTCCCCAGTGAGAGTCAGTACATCAGGAACTGTTCCCCAGTGAGAGTCAGTACATCAGGAACTGTTCCCCAGTGAGTCAGTACATCAGGAACTGTGCCCCAGTGAGAGTCAGTACAGCAGGAACTGTTCCCCAGTGAGTCAGTACATCAGGAACTGTTCCCCAGTGAGAGTCAGTACATCAGAAACTGTTCCCCCATGAGAGTCAGTACATCAGGAACTGTTCCCCAGTGAGAGTCAGTACATCAGGAACTGTTCCCCCATGAGAGTCAGTACATCAGGAACTGTTCCCCAGTGAGAGTCAGTACATCAGGAACTGTTCCCCAGTGAGAGTCAGTACATCAGGATCTGTTCCCCAGTGAGAGTCAGTACATCAGGAACTGTTCCCCAGTGAGTCAGTACATCAGGAACTGTTCCCCAGTGAGTCAGTGCATCAGGAACTGTGCCCCAGTGAGTCAGTGCATCAGGAACTGTTCCCCAGTGAGTCAGTACATCAGGAACTGTGCCCCAGTGAGAGTCAGTACAGCAGGAACTGTTCCCCAGTGAGTCAGTACATCAGGAACTGTTCCCCAGTGAGAGTCAGTACATCAGAAACTGTTCCCCCATGAGAGTCAGTACATCAGGAACTGTTCCCCAGTGAGAGTCAGTACATCAGGAACTGTTCCCCCATGAGAGTCAGTACATCAGGAACTGTTCCCCAGTGAGAGTCAGTACATCAGGAACTGTTCCCCAGTGAGAGTCAGTGCATCAGGAACTGTTCCCCAGTGAGTCAGTACATCGGGAACTGTTCCCCAGTGAGTCAGTACATCAGGAACTGTTCCCCAGTGAGAGTCAGTACATCAGGAACTGTTCCCCAGTGAGAGTCAGTGCATCAGGAACTGTTCCCCAGTGAGAGTCTGTACATCGGGAACTGTTCCCCAGTGAGAGTCAGTACATCAGGAACTGTTCCCCAGTGAGTCAGTACATCAGGAACTGTTCCCCAGTGAGTCAGTACATCAGGAACTGTTCCCCAGTGAGAATCAGTACATCACGAACTGTTCCCCAGTGAGTCAGTACATCAGGAACTGTTCCCCAGTGAGAATCAGTACATCAGGAACTGTTCCCCAGTGAGTCAGTACATCAGGTACTGTTCCCCAGTGTGAGTCAGTACATCATGAACTGTTCCCCAGTGAGCCAGTACATCAGGAACTGTTCCCCAGTGAGAGTCAGTACATCAGGAACTGTTCCCCAGTGAGAGTCAGTACATCAGGAACTGTTCCCCAGTGAGAGTCAGTACATCAGGAACTGTTCCCCAGTGAGAGTCAGTACATCAGGAACTGTTCCCCAGTGAGAGTCAGTACATCAGGAACTGTTCCCCAGTGAGTCAGTACATCAGGAACTGTTCCCCAGTGAGTCAGTACATCAGGAACTGTTCCCCAGTGAGTCAGTACATCAGGAAATGTGCCCCAGTGAGAGTCAGTACATCAGGAACTGTTCCCCAGTGAGTCAGTACATCAGGAACTGTTCCCCAGTGAGTCAGTACATCAGGAACTGTTCCCCAGTGAGAGTCAGCACATCAGGAACTGTTCCCCAGTGAGAGTCAGTACATCAGAAACTGTTCCCCAGTGAGTCAGTACATCAGGAACTGTTCCCCAGTGAGTCAGTACATCAGGAACTGTTCCCCAGTGAGTCAGAAAATCAGGAACTGTTCCCCAGTGAGACAGTACATTAGGAACTGTTCCCCAGTGAGAGTCAGTACATCATGAACTGTTCCCCAGTGAGTCAGTACATCAGGAACTGTTCCCCAGTGAGAGTCAGTACATCAGGAACTGTTCCCCAGTGAGTCAGTACATCAGGAACTGTTCCCCAGTGAGAGTCAGCACATCAGGAACTGTTCCCCAGTGAGAGTCAGTACATCAGAAACTGTTCCCCAGTGAGTCTGTACATCAGGAACTGTTCCCCCATGAGAGTCAGTACATCAGGAACTGTTCCCCAGTGAGAGTCAGTACATCAGGAACTGTTCCCCAGTGAGAGTCAGTACATCAGGATCTGTTCCCCAGTGAGAGTCAGTACATCAGGATCTGTTCCCCAGTGAGAGTCAGTACATCAGGAACTGTTCCCCAGTGAGAGTCAGTACATCAGGAACTGTTCCCCAGTGAGAGTCAGTACATCGGGAACTGTTCCCCGGTGAGTCAGTACATCAGGAACTGTTCCCCAGTGAGTCAGTACATCAGGAACTGTTCCCCAGTGAGAATCAGTACATCAGGAACTGTTCCCCAGTGAGTCAGTACATCAGGTACTGTTCCCCAGTGTGAGTCAGTACATCATGAACTGTTCCCCAGTGAGCCAGTACATCAGGAACTGTTCCCCAGTGAGAGTCAGTACATCAGGAACTGTTCCCCAGTGAGAGTCAGTACATCAGGAACTGTTCCCCAGTGAGCCAGTACATCAGGAACTGTACCCCAGTGAGAGTCAGTACATCAGGAACTGTTCCCCAGTGAGAGTCAGTACATCAGGAACTGTTCCCCAGTGAGAGTCAGTACATCAGGAACTGTTCCCCAGTGAGAGTCAGTACATCAGGAACTGTTCCCCAGTGAGAGTCAGTACATCAGGAACTGTTCCCCAGTGAGAGTCAGCACATCAGGAACTGTTCCCCAGTGAGAGTCAGTACATCAGAAACTGTTCCCCAGTGAGTCAGTACATCAGGAACTGTTCCCCAGTGGGAGTCAGTACATAAGGAACTGTTCCCCAGTGAGTCAGTACATCAGGAACTGTTCCCCAGTGAGAGTCAGTACATCAGGAACTGTTCCCCAGTGAGAGTCAGTACATCAGGAACTGTTCCCCAGTGAGTCAGTGCATCAGGAACTGTTCCCCAGTGAGAGTCAGTACATCAGGAACTGTTCCCCAGTGAGAGTCAGTACATCAGGAACTGTTCCCCAGTGAGAGTCAGTACATCAGGAACTGTTCCCCAGTGAGAGTCAGTACATCAGGAAATATTCCCCAGTGAGTCAGTACATCAGGAACTGTTCCCCAGTGAGTCAGTGCATCAGGAACTGTTCCCCAGTGAGAGTCAGTACATCAGGAACTGTTCCCCAGTGAGAGTCAGTACATCAGGAACTGTTCCCCAGTGAGAGTCAGTACATCAGGAACTGTTCCCCAGTGAGAGTCAGTACATCAGGAACTGTTCCCCAGTGAGAGTCAGTACATCAGGAACTGTTCCCCAGTGAGAGTCAGCACATCAGGAACTGTTCCCCAGTGAGAGTCAGTACATCAGAAACTGTTCCCCAGTGAGTCAGTACATCAGGAACTGTTCCCCAGTGAGTCAGTACATCAGGAACTGTTCCCCAGTGAGAGTCAGTACATCAGGAACTGTTCCCCAGTGAGTCAGTACATCAGGAACTGTTCCCCAGTGAGAGTCAGTGCATCAGGAACTGTTCCCCAGTGAGTCAGTACATCAGGAACTGTTCCCCAGTGAGTCAGTACATCAGGAACTGTTCCCCAGTGAGAGTCAGTACATCAGGAACTGTTCCCCAGTGAGAGTCAGTACATCAGGAACTGTTCCCCAGTGAGTCAGTACATCAGGAACTGTTCCCCAGTGAGAGTCAGTACATCAGAAACGGTTCCCCAGTGGGAGTCAGTACATCAGGAACTGTTCCCCAGTGAGAGTCAGTACATCAGGAACTGTTCCCCAGTGAGAGTCAGTACATCAGGAACTGTTCCCCAGTGAGAGTCAGTACATCAGGATCTGTTCCCCAGTGAGTCAGTACATCAGGAACTGTTCCCCAGTGAGTCAGTACATCAGGAACTGTTCCTCAGTGAGTCAGTACATCAGGAACTGTTTCCCAGTGAGAGTCAGTACATCAGGAACTGTTCCCCAGTGAGAGTCAGTACATCAGGAACTGTTCCCCAGTGAGTCAGTACATCAGGAACTGTTCCCCAGTGAGTCAGTACATCAGGAACTGTTCCCCAGTGAGAGTCAGTACATCAGGAACTGTTCCCCAGTGAGTCAGTACATCAGGAACTGTTCCCCAGTGAGAGTCAGTACATCAGGATCAGTTCCCCTGTGAGAGTCAGTACATCAGGATCTGTTCCCCAGTGAGAGTCAGTACATCAGGAACTGTTCCCCAGTGAGAGTCAGTGCATCAGGAACTGTTCCCCAGTGAGAGTCAGTACATCGGGAACTGTTCCCCGGTGAGTCAGTACATCAGGAACTGTTCCCCAGTGAGTCAGTACATCAGGAACTGTTCCCCAGTGAGAATCAGTACATCAGGAACTGTTCCCCAGTGAGTCAGTACATCAGGAACTGTTCCCCAGTGTGAGTCAGTACATCATGAACTGTTCCCCAGTGAGCCAGTACATCAGGAACTGTTCCCCAGTGAGTCAGTACATCAGGAATTGTTCCCCAGTGAGTCAGTACATCAGGAACTGTTCCCCAGTGAGTCAGTACATCAGGAACTGTTCCCCAGTGAGTCAGTACATCAGGAACTGTTCCCCAGTGAGTCAGTACATCAGGAACTGTTCCCCAGTGAGAGTCAGTACATCAGGAACTGTTCCCCAGTGAGTCAGTACATCAGGAACTGTTCCCCAGTGAGAGTCAGTACATCAGGAACTGTTCCCCAGTGAGAGTCAGTACATCAGGAACTGTTCCCCAGTGAGAGTCAGTACATCAGGAACTGTTCCCCAGTGAGAGTCAGTACATCAGGAACTGTTCCCCAGTGAGTCAGTTCATCAGGAACTGTTCCCCAGTGAGTCAGTACATCAGGCACTGTTCCCCAGTGAGTCAGTACATCAGGAACTGTTCCCCAGTGAGACAGTACATCAGGAACTGTTCCCCAATGAGAGTCAGTACATCAGGAACTGTTCCCCAGTGAGTCAGTACATCAGGAACTGTTCCCCAGTGAGAGTCAGTACATCAGGAACTGTTCCCCAGTGAGAGTCAGTACATCAGGAACTGTTCCCCAGTGAGTCAGTACATCAGGAACTGTTCCCCAGTGAGAGTCAGCACATCAGGAACTGTTCCCCAGTGAGAGTCAGTACATCAGGAACTGTTCCCCAGTGAGAGTCAGTACATCAGGAACTGTTCCCCAGTGAGTCAGTACATCAGGAACTGTTCCCCAGTGAGAGTCAGTGCATCAGGAACTGTTCCCCAGTGAGAGTCAGTACAGCAGGAACTGTTCCCCAGTGAGAGTCAGTACATCAGGAACTGTTCCCCAGTGAGTCAGTACATCAGGAACTGTTCCCCAGTGAGAGTCAGTACATCAGGAACTGTTCCCCAGTGAGAGTCAGTACATCAGGAACTGTTCCCCAGTGAGTCAGTACATCAGGAACTGTTCCCCAGTGAGAGTCAGTACATCAGGAACTGTTCCCCAGTGAGAGTCAGTACATCAGGAACTGTTCCCCAGTGAGAGTCAGTACATCAGGAACTGTTCCCCAGTGAGTCAGTACATCAGGAACTGTTCCCCAGTGAGAGTCAGTACATCAGGAACTGTTCCCCAGTGAGAGTCAGTACATCAGGAACTGTGCCCCAGTGAGTCAGTACATCAGGAACTGTTCCCCAGTGAGTCAGTACATCAGGAACTGTTCCCCAGTGACTCAGTACATCAGGAACTTTTCCCCAGTGAGTCAGTACATCAGGAACTGTTCCCCAGTGAGAGTCAGTACATCAGGAACTGTTCCCCAGTGAGTCAGTACATCAGGAACTGTTCCCCAGTGAGAGTCAGTACATCAGGAACTGTTCCCCAGTGAGAGTCAGTACATCAGGAACTGTTCCCCAGTGAGAGTCGGTACATCAAGAACTGTTCCCCAGTGAGTCTGTACATCAGGAACTGTTCCCCAGTGAGAGTCAGTACATCAGGAACTGTTCCCCAGTGATTCAGTAGATCAGGAACTGTTCCCCAGTGAGTCAGTGCATCAGGAACTGTGCCCCAGTGAGTCAGTGCATCAGGAACTGTTCCCCAGTGAGTCAGTACATCAGGAACTGTGCCCCAGTGAGAGTCAGTACAGCAGGAACTGTTCCCCAGTGAGTCAGTACATCAGGAACTGTTCCCCAGTGAGAGTCAGTACATCAGAAACTGTTCCCCCATGAGAGTCAGTACATCAGGAACTGTTCCCCAGTGAGAGTCAGTACATCAGGAACTGTTCCCCAGTGAGAGTCAGTACATCAGGAACTGTTCCCCAGTGAGAGTCAGTACATCAGGAACTGTTCCCCAGTGAGAGTCAGTACATCAGGATCTGTTCCCCAGTGAGAGTCAGTACATCAGGAACTGTTCCCCAGTGAGTCAGTACATCAGGAACTGTTCCCCAGTGAGTCAGTGCATCAGGAACTGTGCCCCAGTGAGTCAGTGCATCAGGAACTGTTCCCCAGTGAGTCAGTACATCAGGAACTGTGCCCCAGTGAGAGTCAGTACAGCAGGAACTGTTCCCCAGTGAGTCAGTACATCAGGAACTGTTCCCCAGTGAGAGTCAGTACATCAGAAACTGTTCCCCCATGAGAGTCAGTACATCAGGAACTGTTCCCCAGTGAGAGTCAGTACATCAGGAACTGTTCCCCCATGAGAGTCAGTACATCAGGAACTGTTCCCCAGTGAGAGTCAGTACATCAGGAACTGATCCCCAGTGAGAGTCAGTGCATCAGGAACTGTTCCCCAGTGAGTCAGTACATCGGGAACTGTTCCCCAGTGAGTCAGTACATCAGGAACTGTTCCCCAGTGAGAGTCAGTACATCAGGAACTGTTCCCCAGTGAGAGTCAGTGCATCAGGAACTGTTCCCCAGTGAGAGTCAGTACATCGGGAACTGTTCCCCAGTGAGAGTCAGTACATCAGGAACTGTTCCCCAGTGAGTCAGTACATCAGGAACTGTTCCCCAGTGAGTCAGTACATCAGGAACTGTTCCCCAGTGAGAATCAGTACATCAGGAACTGTTCCCCAGTGAGTCAGTACATCAGGAACTGTTCCCCAGTGAGAATCAGTACATCAGGAACTGTTCCCCAGTGAGTCAGTACATCAGGTACTGTTCCCCAGTGTGAGTCAGTACATCATGAACTGTTCCCCAGTGAGCCAGTACATCAGGAACTGTTCCCCAGTGAGAGTCAGTACATCAGGAACTGTTCCCCAGTGAGAGTCAGTACATCAGGAACTGTTCCCCAGTGAGAGTCAGTACATCAGGAACTGTTCCCCAGTGAGAGTCAGTACATCAGGAACTGTTCCCCAGTGAGAGTCAGTACATCAGGAACTGTTACCCAGTGAGAGTCAGTACATCAGGAACTGTTCCCCAGTGAGTCAGTACATCAGGAACTGTTCCCCAGTGAGTCAGTACATCAGGAACTGTTCCCCAGTGAGTCAGTACATCAGGAAATGTGCCCCAGTGAGAGTCAGTACATCAGGAACTGTTCCCCAGTGAGTCAGTACATCAGGAACTGTTCCCCAGTGAGTCAGTACATCAGGAACTGTTCCCCAGTGAGAGTCAGCACATCAGGAACTGTTCCCCAGTGAGAGTCAGTACATCAGAAACTGTTCCCCAGTGAGTCAGTACATCAGGAACTGTTCCCCAGTGAGTCAGTACATCAGGAACTGTTCCCCAGTGAGTCAGAAAATCAGGAACTGTTCCCCAGTGAGACAGTACATTAGGAACTGTTCCCCAGTGAGAGTCAGTACATCATGAACTGTTCCCCAGTGAGTCAGTACAACAGGAACTGTTCCCCAGTGAGAGTCAGTACATCAGGAACTGTTCCCCAGTGAGTCAGTACATCAGGAACTGTTCCCCAGTGAGAGTCAGCACATCAGGAACTGTTCCCCAGTGAGAGTCAGTACATCAGAAACTGTTCCCCAGTGAGTCAGTACATCAGGAACTGTTCCCCAGTGAGTCAGTACATCAGGAACTGTTCCCCAGTGAGTCAGTACATCAGGAACTGTTCCCCAGTGAGTCAGTACATCAGGAACTGTTCCCCAGTGAGAGTCAGTGCATCAGGAACTGTTCCCCAGTGAGTCAGTACATCAGGAACTGTGCCCCAGTGAGAGTCAGTACAGCAGGAACTGTTCCCCAGTGAGAGTCAGTACATCAGGAACTGTTCCCCAGTGAGAGTCAGTGCATCAGGAACTGTTCCCCAGTGAGTCAGTGCATCAGGAATGTTCCCCAGTGAGAGTCAGTGCATCAGGAACTGTTCCCCAGTGAGTCAGTGCATCAGGAACTGTTCCCCAGTGAGTCAGTACATCAGGAACTGTTCCCCAGTGAGTCAGTACATCAGGAACTGTTCCCCAGTGAGAGTCAGTACATCAGGAACTGTTCCCCAGTGAGAGTCAGTACATCAGGAACTGTTCCCCAGTGAGTCAGTACATCAGGAACTGTTCCCCAGTGAGAGTCAGTACATCAGGAACTGTTCCCCAGTGAGAGTCAGTACAGCAGGAACTGTTCCCCAGTGAGTCGGTACATCAGGAACTGTTCCCCAGTGAGCGTCAGTACATCAGGATCTGTTCCCCAGTGAGAGTCAGTACATCAGGAACTGTGCCCCAGTGAGTCAGTACATCAGGATCTGTTCCCCAGTGAGAGTCAGTACATCAGGAACTGTGCCCCAGTGAGTCAGTACATCAGGATCTGTTCCCCAGTGAGAGTCAGTACATCAGGAACTGTTCCCCAGTGAGTCAGTACATCAGGAACTGTTCCCCAGTGAGAGTTAATACATCAGGAACTGTTCCCCAGTGAGTCAGTACATCAGGAACTTTTCCCCAGTGAGTCACTATATCAGGAACTGTTCCCCAGTGAGAGTCAGTACATCAGGAACTGTTCCCCAGTGAGAGTCAGTACATCAGGAACTGTTCCCCAGTGAGTCTGTACATCAGGAACTGTTCCCCAGTGAGAGTCAGTACATCAGGAACTGTTCCCCAGTGAGAGTCAGTAGATCAGGAACTGTTCCCCAGTGAGAGTCAGTACATCAGGAACTGTTCCCCAGTGAGTCAGTACATCAGGAACTATTCCAGAGTGAGTCAGTACATCAGGAACTGTTCCCCAGTGAGTCAGTACATCAGGAACTGTTCCCCAGTGAGAGTCAGTACATCAGGAACTGTTCCCCAGTGTGAGTCAGTACATCAGGAACTGTTCCCCAGTGAGAGTCAGTACATCAGAAACTGTTCCCCAGTGATTCAGTAGATCAGGAACTGTTCCCCAGTGAGAGTCAGTACATCAGGAACAGTTCCCCAGTGAGTCAGTACATCAGGAACTGTTCCCCAGTGAGTCAGTACATCAGGATCTGTTCCCCAGTGAGTCAGTACATCAGGAACTGTTCCCCAGTGAGAGTCAATACATCAGGTACTGTTCCCCAGTGTGAGTCAGTACATCATGAACTGTTCCCCAGTGAGCCAGTACATCAGGAACTGTTCCCCAGTGAGAGTCAGTACATCAGGAACTGTTCCCCAGTGAGAGTCAGTACATCAGGAACTGTTCCCCAGTGAGAGTCAGTACATCAGGAACTGTTCCCCAGTGAGAGTCAGTACATCAGGAACTGTTCCCCAGTGAGAGTCAGTACATCAGGAACTGTTCCCCAGTGAGTCAGTACATCAGGAACTGTTCCCCAGTGAGTCAGTACATCAGGAACTGTTCCCCAGTGAGTCAGTACATCAGGAAATGTGCCCCAGTGAGAGTCAGTACATCAGGAACTGTTCCCCAGTGAGTCAGTACATCAGGAACTGTTCCCCAGTGAGAGTCAGCACATCAGGAACTGTTCCCCAGTGAGAGTCAGTACATCAGAAACTGTTCCCCAGTGAGTCAGTACATCAGGAACTGTTCCCCAGTGAGTCAGTACATCAGGAACTGTTCCCCAGTGAGTCAGAAAATCAGGAACTGTTCCCCAGTGAGACAGTACATTAGGAACTGTTCCCCAGTGAGAGTCAGTACATCATGAACTGTTCCCCAGTGAGTCAGTACATCAGGAACTGTTCCCCAGTGAGAGTCAGTACATCAGGAACTGTTCCCCAGTGAGTCAGTACATCAGGAACTGTTCCCCAGTGAGAGTCAGCACATCAGGAACTGTTCCCCAGTGAGAGTCAGTACATCAGAAACTGTTCCCCAGTGAGTCAGTACATCAGGAACTGTTCCCCAGTGAGTCAGTACATCAGGAACTGTTCCCCAGTGAGTCAGTACATCAGGAACTGTTCCCCAGTGAGTCAGTACATCAGGAACTGTTCCCCAGTGAGAGTCAGTGCATCAGGAACTGTTCCCCAGTGAGTCAGTACATCAGGAACTGTGCCCCAGTGAGAGTCAGTACAGCAGGAACTGTTCCCCAGTGAGAGTCAGTACATCAGGAACTGTTCCCCAGTGAGAGTCAGTGCATCAGGAACTGTTCCCCAGTGAGTCAGTGCATCAGGAACTGTTCCCCAGTGAGAGTCAGTGCATCAGGAACTGTTCCCCAGTGAGTCAGTGCATCAGGAACTGTTCCCCAGTGAGTCAGTACATCAGGAACTGTTCCCCAGTGAGTCGGTACATCAGGAACTGTTCCCCAGTGAGAGTCAGTACATCAGGAACTGTTCCCCAGTGAGAGTCAGTACATCAGGAACTGTTCCCCAGTGAGTCAGTACATCAGGAACTGTTCCCCAGTGAGAGTCAGTACATCAGGAACTGTTCCCCAGTGAGAGTCAGTACAGCAGGAACTGTTCCCCAGTGAGTCAGTACATCAGGAACTGTTCCCCAGTGAGCGTCAGTACATCAGGATCTGTTCCCCAGTGAGAGTCAGTACATCAGGAACTGTGCCCCAGTGAGTCAGTACATCAGGATCTGTTCCCCAGTGAGAGTCAGTACATCAGGAACTGTGCCCCAGTGAGTCAGTACATCAGGATCTGTTCCCCAGTGAGAGTCAGTACATCAGGAACTGTTCCCCAGTGAGTCAGTACATCAGGAACTGTTCCCCAGTGAGTCAGTACATCAGGAACTGTTCCCCAGTGAGAGTTAATACATCAGGAACTGTTCCCCAGTGAGTCAGTACATCAGGAACTTTTCCCCAGTGAGTCACTATATCAGGAACTGTTCCCCAGTGAGAGTCAGTACATCAGGAACTGTTCCCCAGTGAGAGTCAGTACATCAGGAACTGTTCCCCAGTGAGTCTGTACATCAGGAACTGTTCCCCAGTGAGAGTCAGTACATCAGGAACTGTTCCCCAGTGAGAGTCAGTAGATCAGGAACTGTTCCCCAGTGAGAGTCAGTACATCAGGAACTGTTCCCCAGTGAGTCAGTACATCAGGAACTATTCCAGAGTGAGTCAGTACATCAGGAACTGTTCCCCAGTGAGTCAGTACATCAGGAACTGTTCCCCAGTGAGAGTCAGTACATCAGGAACTGTTCCCCAGTGTGAGTCAGTACATCAGGAACTGTTCCCCAGTGAGAGTCAGTACATCAGAAACTGTTCCCCAGTGATTCAGTAGATCAGGAACTGTTCCCCAGTGAGAGTCAGTACATCAGGAACAGTTCCCCAGTGAGTCAGTACATCAGGAACTGTTCCCCAGTGAGTCAGTACATCAGGATCTGTTCCCCAGTGAGTCAGTACATCAGGAACTGTTCCCCAGTGAGAGTCAATACATCAGGAACTGTTCCCCAGTGAGTCAGTATATCAGGAACTGTTCCCCAGTGAGTCAGTACATCAGGAACTGTTCCCCAGTGAGAGTCAGTACATCAGGAACTGTTCCCAGTCAGTCGGTGTATGTGGAACAGGTCCCCCAGACCTGTCTCATTGGTACCTCAGTGACTCCGTGTTTTGATGCTGTGCAGGATTACGTGGAGGGAAAGCTTTTGATCACGGTCGAGAATGTGGATTGTGGAGGCAGTCACTCTCTGTGCTGCCTGAGGGCCATTACTGTCATTGTCTACAAAACCGTGGTTAAACTGCGGAGAACAGGTACTGAGGGTTTGTGGGGGGACTGGGTGAGAGCATGGGGGACAGGGGGAGTGCGTGTGGGGGAGAGGGGGTAATGTGGGGGATGGGGGGAGAGCGTGTGGAGAGAGGGGCTAGTGTGGGGAGAGTGGGTAGTGTGGGGAGAGTGGGTAGTGTGGGGAGAGTGGGTAGTGTGGGGAGAGGGGGTAGTGTGGGGAGAGGGGGTAGTGTAGAGGGTGTGGGGGAGAGCGGGTAGTGTGGGGGAGAGTATGGGGACAGGGGGAGAGGGGGTAGTGTGGGGGAGAGTATGGGGGAGAGGGGGAGAGCGTGTGGGGGATGAGGGGGTAGTATAGAGGGTGTGGGGGAGAGGGGGTAGTGTAGGGAGAGTATGGGGGATGGGGAGAGTGTGGGGGACAGGGGGAGAGCGTGGGGTTCAGGAGGGTCAGGGTGTGGGGGGTTGGAGTGTGGTCAGGAGTTGGGGTGCGGGGGTCGGGGTGGGGGATCGGGGGTTCGTGGGTGGGAAGTCCACGGGTTGGGGTGTGGTCAGGGGTTCGGGCGGTGGGGGGTCAGGGTCAAGGGGTCGGTGTTCACAATGTGTAAGGTCGGGGTGTTGGAGGGGCAGGGTGTGGGGGTTCGGAGTAGGGGGTCTGTGGTTGGGGGGTCAGGCTGCGGGGGTTCGGGGGCTGGTCGGGGGTCAAGGTGCGGTGGGTCGGAGGTCGGGGTGTGGGGATCGGGGTGTCAGGATGTGGGGGTCGGGGGGTCAGAGTGCGGTGTGTCGGGGTTCGGGGTGTGGGGGTCGGGGGTTAGGGTGCGGTGGGTCGGGATAGAAACATAGAAACATAGAAAATAGGTGCAGGAGTAGGCCATTCGGCCCTTCTAGCCTGCACCGCCATTCAATGAGTTCATGGCTGAACATTCAACTTCAGTACCCCATTCCTGCTTTCTCTCCATACCCCTTGATCCCCCTAGTAGTAAGGACCTCATCTAACTCCTTTTTGAATATATTTAGTGAATTGGCCTCAACAACTTTCTGTGGTAGAGAATTCCACAGGTTCACCACTCTCTGGGTGAAGAAATTCCTCCTCATCTCAGTCCTAAATGGCTTCCCCCTTATCCTTAGACTGTGACCCCTGGTTCTGGACTTCCCCAACATGGGAACATTCTTCCTGCATCTAACCTGTCTAACCCCGTCAGAATTTTAAACGTTTCTATGAGGTCCCCTCTCATTCTTCTGAACTCCAGTGAATACAAGCCCAGTTGATCCAGTCTTTCTTGATAGGTCAGTCCCGCCATCCCGGGAATCAGTCTGGTGAACCTTCGCTGCACTCCCTCAATAGCAAGAATGTCCTTCCTCAGGTTAGGAGACCAAAACTGTACACAATACTCCAGGTGTGGCCTCACCAAGGCCCTGTACAACTGTAGCAACACCTCCCTGCCCCTGTACTCAAATCCCCTCGCTATGAAGGCCAACATGCCATTTGCTTTCTTAACCGCCTGCTGTACCTGCATGCCAACCTTCAATGACTGATGTACCATGACACCCAGGTCTCGTTGCACCTCCCCTTTTCCTAATCTGTCACCATTCAGATAATAGTCTGTCTCTCTGTTTTTACCACCAAAGTGGATAACCTCACATTTATCCACATTATACTTCATCTGCCATGCATTTGCCCACTCACCTAAACTATCCAAGTCACTCTGCAGCCTCATAGCATCCTCCTCGCAGCTCACACTGCCACCCAACTTAGTGTCATCCGCAAATTTGGAGATACTACATTTAATCCCCTCGTCTAAATCATTAATGTACAGTGTAAACAGCTGGGGCCCCAGCACAGAACCTTGCGGTACCCCACTAGTCACTGCCTGCCATTCTGAAAAGTCCTCATTTACTCCTACTCTTTGCTTCCTGTCTGACAACCAGTTCTCACTACCCCCAATCCCATGTGCTTTAACTTTGCACATTAATCTCTTGTGTGGGACCTTGTCGAAAGCCTTCTGAAAGTCCAAATATACCACATCGACTGGTTCTCCCTTGTCCACTCTACTGGAAACATCCTCAAAAAATTCCAGAAGATTTGTCAAGCATGATTTCCCTTTCACAAATCCATGCTGACTTGGACCTATCATATTACCTCTTTCCAAATGCACTGCGATGACATCCTTAATAATTGATTCCATCATTTTACCCACTACCGATGTCAGGCTGACCGGTCTGTAATTCCCTGTTTTCTCTCTCCCTCCTTTTTTAAAAAGTGGGGTTACATTGGCTACCCTCCACTCCATAGGAACTGATCCAGAGTCAATGGAATGTTGGAAAATGACTGTCAACGCATCCACTATTTCCAAGGCCACCTCCTTAAGTACTCTGGGATGCAGTCCATCAGGCCCTGGGGATTTATCGGCCTTCAATCAGATCAATTTCCCCAACACAATTTCCCGACTAATAAGGATTTCCCTCAGTTCCTCCTCCTTACTAGACCCTCCGATCCCTTTTAAATCCGGAAGGTTGTTTGTGTCCTCCTCAGTGAATACCGAACCAAAGTACTTGTTCAATTGGTCCGCCATTTCTTTGTTCCCCGTTATGACTTCCCCTGATTCTGACTGCTGGGGACCTACGTTTGTCTTTACTAACCTTTTTCTCTTTACATATCTGTAGAAACTTTTGCAATCCGTCTTAATGTTCCCTGCAAGCTTCTTCTCGTACTCCATTTTCCCTGCCCTAATCAAACCCTTTGTCCTCCTCTGCTGAGTTCTAAATTTCTCCCAGTCCCCGGGTTCGCTGCTATTTCTGGCCAATTTGTATGCCACTTCCTTGGCTTTAATATTATCCCTGATTTCCCTAGATAGCCACGGTTGAGCCACCTTCCCTTTTTTATTTTTACGCCAGACAGGAATGTACAATTGTTGTAGTTCATCCATGCGATCTCTAAATGTCTGCCATTGCCCATCCACAGTCAACCCCTTCAGTAACATTCACCAATCTATCCTAGCCAATTCACGCCTCATACCTTCAAAGTTACCCTTCTTTAAGTTCTGGACCATGGTCTCTGAAATTACTGTTTCATTCTCCATCCCAATGCAGAATTCCACCATATTATGGTCACTCTTCCCCAAGGGGCCTCGCACAATGAGATTGCTAATGAATCCTCTCTCATTGCACAACACCCAGTCTAAGATGGCCTCCCCCCGAGTTGGTTCCTCGACATATTGGTCTAGAAAACCATCCCTTATGCACTCCAGGAAATCCTCCTCCACCGTATTGCTTCCAGTTTGGTTAGCCCAATCTTTGTGCATATTAAAGTCACCCATTATAACTGCTGCACCTTTATTGCATGCACCCCTAATTTCCTGTTTGATGCCCTCCCCAACATCACTACTACTGTTTGGAGGTGTGGGGGTCGGAGAGTTGGCGGTGTGGGGATCGGGGGGTCAGGCTGTGGGGGTCGGGGGGGGTCGGAGAGTTGGTGATGTGGGGATCGGGGGTCAGGGTGCGGTGGGTTGGGGGTCAGGGTGCGGTGGGTCGGGGGTCAGGGAGCGGTGGGTCGGGTCAGGGTGCGGTGGGTCGTGGTGTCGGGGTCGGGGGCCCGGAGAGTTGGCGGTGTGGGGGTTGGGGGGGTCAGGCTATGGGGGTCGGGGGGTCAGGGTGCGGTGGGTCGGGGTTCAGGGTGCGGTGGGTCGGGGTGTGGGGGGTCGGAGAGTTGGCGGTGTGGGGGTCGGAGGGTCAGTGGTCGGGGGGTCAGTGTGCGGTGTGTCAGGGGTCGGGGGTCGGGGGGTCAGGGTGCGGTGGATCGGGGGTCACGGTGCGGTGGGTCGCGGTGTGGGGGCCGGAGAGTTGGCGGTGTGGGGGTTGGAGGGTCAGGGGTCGGGGGGTCAGTGTGCGGTGTGTCAGGGGTCGGGGGTCAGGTGTCAGGCTGTGGGGGTCGGGGGGGTCAGGGTGCGGTGGATCGGGGGTCACTGTGCGGTGGGTCGCGGTGTGGGGGTCGGAGAGTTGGCGGTGTGGGGGTCCGGGTGCGGTGTGTCGGGGTGTGGGGGTCGGGGGGTCAGGCTGTGGGGGTCGGGGGGTCAGGGTGCGGTGTGTCGGGGTGTGGGGGTCGGGGGGTCAGGCTGTG